>NW_021235698.1:0-121969 GCF_002162155.2 Triticum dicoccoides | reverse complement strand
ACGTGCGAGGACGTCGCGCCTTAGCAATCGCTAAACCAACTCCGAGAGGTTATTGACCACGCCGGAGCACGATCAACCTGACCACGAGGGTCTGTTTCCTGCGAGCAAACGAAGAACAAGCAAGAAACTAAGATTGCAATCTGGATATTGCGAATATAAGATGAAAGCTTTATTGATCAAGGTGGGGTTCTGTGACGCCTTTGTCTGGTCGTTGAACACAAACGAAGTACGCGAAGTTGCAGCTATGGCGAACTTTTAATCTAAACAAAACCCAAAGTCTAAACGATGCCCTAAGGGCTGTATATATGGAGGAAGGGGGGGGGGAATTTCGTGGCCCTTGGTGGAGGGGTCCGAAATCAACCCTATCTCTTGTTTCCCCACACATACGGACTCTAAAAATAGCCTATACTTATGTATTTCGAAATTACATGGGCCTGGCCCAATAATAAGGTGACGCAGCACCTAAAATAGCCTCGGGACGAAATTTATGAAGTGGCATCTTGTATATTTCGTCCAAGGCTTCATGCACCCATTATGGTGGCTTCAAAGTCCTGAAATCATCACTTGTAACTCCGTTTTTGTTTCCCTTGCGCATGCCATCATCTCCATGCTTGTTCTTGCTCCAATGTTCATCCTTCTCCAAGCTAGGCCCTTCATTTGTAAGCAAAACAAATGTATCCAATTTAGGCAGCATCATATTCTCATGAACATTAGAATCATTACCAAGAAACGAAAGTACCTGGTAATTTAGTTGGCGTGCACGAGCTCTAGTAATTGGTCCAGTATGTATAGCAGCAGGGGTTGTGGGTGTAACAATTGTATTGATGTCCTCATCAAATTTGAAGGTGGATCCAATTGGGTTGGAAAGAGCACAAAATCTAGTTTCCAACAAAAAAAGAATCACCCAATTCGGAGTCCGTATGAAAAAGTTGTTGGCGTTTTGAGTTAGGTATGTCTGTGCAGTCCGAATCTGAATCCAGAACGTGAGAGACTTGGACTCTATCTTCTCTTGGCCCAAAAGTGACGTGAGAGGACTTTTTGAACACAACCTAAACTTCTCCTTTTCCCTTGTCTTCATATGTGGATTGTACAAATGTCCCATACACCTGCAATTAGACAAAACACAGAAGTGTGTGAAGTATTTTTGTTTTGGATAACATAAATATATTATTGAATAGTTTGCATTAGAAATCACCTGACAAATATGCATGTATGCAATATTTTTGGTCGTATCCAAGGTAGTCATGTCCTCATCAACATGTTGTGTTTGCACCTGGAGATCTTGTTTGGTTACATTTGCGTAAGGATAGATTTCCTGATTTGCGCAAATCAAAGCTCATGCCACGGGCTGATGGTCCCTTTAAGGTGTTAGAGAAAATAAATGATAATGCATATAAACTTGAGCTGCCTGCAGATTTTGGGTTAGTCCCACTTTTAACATTGCAGATTTGAAGCCTTATTTGGGTGAGGAAGATAAGCTTCCGTCGAGGACGACTTCATTTCAAGAAGGGGAGGATGATGAGGACATCAATACCATTGTTACACCCACAGCCCCTACTGCTACATATACGGGACCAATTACTAGAGCTCGCGCACGCCAATTAAATTATCAGGTACTTTCGTTTCTTGGTAATGATTCTAATGTTCATGAGAATATGATGCTGCCTAAATTGGATACATTTGTTTTGCTTACAAATGAAGGGCCTAGCTTGGAGAAGGATGAACATTGGAGCAAGAACAAGCATGGAGATGATGCCATGCGCAAGGGGAACAAGAACGGAGTTACAAATGATGATTTCAGGACTTTGAAGCCACCATAATGGGTGCATGAAGCCTTGGACGAAATATACAAGATGCCACTTCATAAATTTCGTCCCAAGGCTATTATAGGTGCTGCGTCACCTTTTTATTGGGCCAGGCCCATGTAATTTCGAAATACTTAAGTATAGGCTATTTCTAGAGTCCGTGTGTGTGGGGAAACAAGAGATAGGGTTGATTTCGGACCCCTCCACCAAGGGCCACGAAATTCCCCTCTCTTCCTCCATATATACAGCCCTTAGGGCACCGTTTAGACTTTGGGTTTTGTTTAGATTAAAAGTTCGCCATAGCTGCAACTTCGCGTACTTCGTTTGTGTTCAACGACCAGACAAAGGCGTCACAGAACCCCACCTTGATCAATAAAGCTTTCATCTTATATTCGCAATATCCAAATTGCAATCTTAGTTTCTTGCTTGTTCTTCGTTTGCTCGCAGGAAACAGACCCTCGTGGTCAGGTTGATCGTGCTCCGGCGTGGTCTATAACCTCTCGGAGTTGGTTTAGCGATTGCTAAGGCGCGACGTCCTCGCACGTTCGTAGTCGGATCGTCAAAGTCGACTTCCACCAAAGCGAAATCCACCATCTCATCGAAAGACGGGACACCTTTGCCTCTATCAGCATGTTCCTTATTACTTGGTAGACCATGGCAATTTGATAAAAATTCTGTACACCATGGTAGAAACAATCACTATACTCTTGTTCATAAGGATAAAAATATTACTTTGCTTCCTATGACTCCTGATTCCAGTTTGAAAGATGATATTAATAGAGCTAATAAAGCAAAAAGGAGAAGAATAAGAGTGAAAATCAGATTGTGGCAAAAGAATTTGAGCAACAAATGAAGCCTAATAATAAACCATCTAGTGTTGCTTCTGAAATTAAATTGAAAAGTGCATGTTTATTTGCCACCAAATCTGATATTGATGAGCTAGATTTCAGCAAATCTGTTTGCTATGCTTTTGTGTGCAAAGAGGCATTATTTTCATTCGAGGACGTGCCTTCCTCTTTGCCTCCTGCTGTCACTAACATTTTGCAGGAGTTCGCTGACGTTTTTCCACAAGACGTGCCACCGGGATTACCGCCTATTCGAGGGATTGAGCATCAGATTGACTTAATTCCCGGTGCTTCACTGCCAAACCGTGCACCATACCGTACCAATCCAGAGGAGACGAAGGAGATTATGCGTCAAGTACAAGAGCTTCTCGACAAAGGTTATATACGCGAATCCCTTAGTCCTTGTGTTGTTCCTGTTATTCTAGTGCCGAAAAAGGATGGTACATCACGTATGTGTGTTGATTGTAGAGGCATTAATAATATTACTATTCGTTATCGTCATCCTATTCCTAGGCTAGATGATATGCTTGATGAATTGAGTGGCTCTACAATATTCTCCAAAGTTGATTTGCGTAGTGGCTACCATCAAATTCGTATGAAATTGGGAGATGAATGGAAAACAGCATTTAAAACTAAGTTTGGATTATATGAGTGGTTAGTCATGCCTTTTGGGTTAACTAATGCACCTAGGACTTCCATGAGATTAATGAACGAAGTTTTACGTGCTTTCATTGGACGATTTGTGGTAGTTTACTTTGATGACATATTGATTTATAGCAGATCTTTGGAAGAACATTTGGAACATTTACGTGCTGTTTTTATTGCTCTACGTGATGCACGTTTGTTTGTTAACCTTGGGAAGTGCACCTTTTGCACCGACCGAGTATCTTTTCTTGGCTATGTTGTTACTCCACAGGGAATTGAAGTTGATAAAGCCAAGATTGAAGCTATTGAGAGTTGGCCGCAGCCCAAAACGGTCACACAAGTGAGGAGTTTTCTTGGCCTCGCTGGATTCTATAGTCGTTTTGTGAGAGATTTCAGCACCATTGCTGCACCTCTCAATGAGCTTACAAAGAAAGATGTGCCTTTTCTTTGGGGTACCGCACAGGAAGAAGCCTTCACGGTATTGAAAGATAAGTTGACACATGCTCCTTTACTCCAACTTCCTTATTTTAATAAGGCTTTTGAGCTTGAATGTGATGCTAGTGGAATTGGATTAGGAGGTGTGTTATTACAAGATGGCAAACCTGTTGCATACTTTTCTGAAAAATTGAGTGGGCCTAGTCTGAATTATTCTACTTATGATAAAGAATTATATGCTCTTGTTCGGACTTTAGAAACATGGCAACATTATTTATGGCCCAAAGAATTTGTTATACATTCTGATCATGAATCTTTGAAACATATTAAAAGTCAAGCTAAACTGAATCGTAGACATGCTAAATGTGTTGAATTCATTGAGACTTTCCCTTATGTCATTAAACACAAGAAGGGAAAAGAAAATGTTATTGCTGATGCATTGTCTCGTCGCTATACTATGCTTTCACAACTTGACTTCAAAATATTTGGTTTGGAGACCATCAAAGATCAATATGTGCATGATGCTGATTTTAAAGATGTAATGTAGAATTGTAAAGAAGCAAGAATGTGGAACAAGTTTGTTGTTAACGATGGATTTGTGTTTCGTGCTAACAAGCTATGCATTCCAGCTAGCTCCATTCGTCTTTTGTTGTTGCAGGAGGCGCATGGAGGAGGATTAATGGGACACTTTGGCGTGAAGAAGACGGAGGACGTACTTGCTACACATTTCTTTTGGCCAAAGATGAGACGGGATGTTGAGCGTTTTATTGCTCGCTGCACTACATGTCAAAAAGCTAAGTCACGACTCAATCCTCATGGTTTATATATGCCTTTGCCTGTACCTAGTGTTCCTTGGGAGGATATATCTATGGACTTTGTTTTAGGTTTATCTCGAACAAAGAAGGGGAGGGATAGCATATTTGTTGTCGTGGATAGATTCTCGAAAATGGCACACTTTATACCATGTCATAAAAGCGATGATGCTGTTAATGTTGCTGATTAGTTCTTTCGTGAAATTATTCGCTTGCATGGTGTGCCAAATACTATTGTTTCAGATCGTGATACTAAATTTCTTAGCCACTTTTGGAGATGTTTATGGGCTAAGTTGGGGACTAAACTGCTTTTTAGTACTACTTGTCACCCCCAAACTGATGGACAAACTGAAGTAGTCAATAGAACGTTGTCTACTATGCTTAGGGCTGTTTTGAAGAATAATAAGAAAATGTGGGAGGAATGCCTGCCTCATATTGACTTTGCTTATAATCGTTCATTGCATTCTACTACTAAGATGTGCCCTTTTGAAGTTGTGTATGGTTCCCTACCTCGTGCACCTATTGATTTGTTGCCTCTTCCATCTTCGGAGAAGGTTAATTTTGATGCTAAACAACATGCTAAATTGATTTTAAAAATGCATGAGTTAACTAAGGAAAACATTAAGCGTATGAATGCTAAATATAAACTTGCTGGAGATAAGGGTAGAAAACATGTTGTGTTTGCACCTGGAGATCTTGTTTGGTTACATTTGCGTAAGGATAGATTTCCTGATTTGCGCAAATCAAAGCTAATGCCACGTGCTGATGGTCCCTTTAAGGTGTTAGAGAAAATAAATGATAATGCATATAAACTTGAGCTGCCTGCAGATTTTGGGGTTAGTCCCACTTTTAACATTGCAGATTTGAAGCCTTATTTGGGTGAGGAAGATGAACTTCCGTCGGGGACGACTTCATTTCAAGAAGGGGAGGATGATGAGGACATCAATATAATTGTTACACCCACAGCCCCTGCTGCTATACATACTGGACCAATTACTAGAGCTCGTGCACGCCAACTAAATTACCAGGTACTTTCGTTTCTTGGTAATGATTCTAATGTTCATGAGAATATGATGCTGCCTAAATTGGATACATTTGTTTTGCTTACAAATGAAGGGCCTAGCTTGGAGAAGGATGAACATTGGAGCAAGAACAAGCATGGAGATGATGGCATGCGCAAGGGGAACAAGAACGGAGTTACAAGTGATGATTTCAGGACTTTGAAGCCACCATAATGGGTGCATGAAGCCTTGGACGAAATATACAAGATGCCACTTCATAAATTTCGTCTCGAGGCTATTTTAGGTGCTGCGTCACCTTATTATTGGGCCAGGCCCATGTAATTTCGAAATACCTAAGTATAGGCTATTTTTAGAGTCCGTATGTGTGGGGAAACAAGAGATAGTGTTGATTTCGGACCCCTCCACCAAGGGCCACGAAATTCCCCCCTCTTCCTCCATATATACAGCCCTTAGGGCATCATTTAGACTTTGGGTTTTGTTTAGATTAAAAGTTCGCCATAGCTGCAACTTCGCGTACTTCGTTTGTGTTCAACGACCAGACAAAGGCGTCACAGAACCCCACCTTGATCAATAAAGCTTTCATCTTATATTCGCAATATCCAGATTGCAATCTCAGTTTCTTGCTTGTTCTTCGTTTGCTCGCAGGAAACAGACCCTCGTGGTCAGGTTGATCGTGCTCCGGCGTGGTCAATAACCTCTCGGAGTTGGTTTAGCGATTGCTAAGGCGCGACGTCCTCGCACGTTCGTAGTCGGATCGTCAAAGTCGACTGCCACCAAAGCGATATCCATCATCTCATCGAAAGACGGGACACCTTTGCCTCTATCATCATATAGCAGGGTATATCCCCGACTTTAGCCCCCAGTTTAGCTTGGATTTATCCATGGTAAACTTACGCTGCAAAATAAACACAAGAACAAATTTGACAGGTTGTGCTCCGGGTTAAGAATTCTTGTAAACCGCCACCTGAACATCCTTAAGTCCTTGTCCTTTCCTTCTTTTAGAAAATACGGGTCAACAAAGAAGCTTCATAATCAACTTGCTTGCATAAGAAATATTGTAAATCAAGAACCCATTTGAGTCGGCCTTCAATGCTCTGACTTGACAAAAATATTGGTCTAGAAATATTCAACTAATATCCAGCAAGCTTGAAGATGTAGAACTTGCCGGTTTATGATTACCACCATTGTCAGGTTATAAAAATTGATAATTCCGGGTCATGATTGTTGCCGACGCCGGTTCATGATTGTTGCCAACACTAGTTCTTGATTATTGATCAAGTCGTGATAGAGGCAAAGGTGTCCCGTCTTTCGATGAGATGGTGGATTTCGCTTTGGTGGAAGTCGACTTTGACGATCCGACTACGAACGTGCGAGGACGTCGCGCCTTAGCAATCGCTAAACCAACTCCAAGAGGTTATTGACCACGCCGGAGCACGATCAACCTGACCACGAGGGTCTGTTTCCTGCGAGCAAACGAAGAACAAGCAAGAAACTAAGATTGTAATCTGGATATTGCGAATATAAGATGAAAGCTTTATTGATCAAGGTGGGGTTCTGTGACGCCTTTGTCTGGTCGTTGAACACAAACGAAGTACGCGAAGTTGCAGCTATGGCAAACTTTTAATCTAAACAAAACCCAAAGTCTAAACGATGCCCTAAGGGCTGTATATATGGAGGAAGAGGGGGGAATTTCGTGGCCCTTGGTGGAGGGGTCCGAAATCAACCCTATCTCTTGTTTCCCCACACATACGGACTCTAAAAATAGCCTATACTTATGTATTTCGAAATTACATGGGCCTGGCCCAATAATAAGGTGACGCAGCACCTAAAATAGCCTCGGGACGAAATTTATGAAGTGGCATCTTGTATATTTCGTCCAAGGCTTCATGCACCCATTATGGTGGCTTCAAAGTCCTGAAATCATCACTTGTAACTCCGTTCTTGTTCCCTTGCGCATGCCATCATCTCCATGCTTGTTCTTGCTCCAATGTTCATCCTTCTCCAAGCTAGGCCCTTCATTTGTAAGCAAAACAAATGTATCCAATTTAGGCAGCATCATATTCTCATGAACATTAGAATCATTACCAAGAAACGAAAGTACCTGGTAATTTAGTTGGCGTGCACGAGCTCTAGTAATTGGTCCAGTATGTATAGCAGCAGGGGCTGTGGGTGTAACAATTGTATTGATGTCCTCATCATCCTCCCCTTCTTGAAATGAAGTCGTCCTCGACGGAAGTTCATCTTCCTCACCCAAATAAGGCTTCAAATCTGCAATGTTAAAAGTGGGACTAAACCCAAAATCTGCAGGCAGCTCAAGTTTATATGCATTATCATTTATTTTCTCTAACACCTTAAAGGGACCATCAGCACGTGGCATTAGCTTTGATTTGCGCAAATCAGGAAATCTATCCTTACGCAAATGTAACCAAACAAGATCTCCAGGTGCAAACACAACATGTTTTCTACCCTTATCTCCAGCAAGTTTATATTTAGCATTCATACGCTCAATGTTTTCCTTAGTTAACTCATGCATTTTTAAAATCAATTCAGCACGTTGTTTAGCATCAAAATTAACCTTCTCCGAAGATGGAAGAGGCAACAAATCAATAGGTGCACGAGGTAGGAAACCATACACAACTTCAAAAGGGCACATCTTAGTAGTAGAATGCAATCAACGATTATAAGCAAATTCAATATGAGGCAAGCATTCCTCCCACATTTTCTTATTATTCTTCAAAACAGCCCTAAGCATAGTAGACAATGTTCTATTGACTACTTCAGTTTGGCCATCAGTTTGGGGGTGACAAGTAGTACTAAAAAGCAGTTTAGTCCCCAACTTAGCCCATAAACATCTCCAAAAGTGGCTAAGAAATTTAGTATCACGATCTGAAACAATAGTATTTGGCACACCATGAAGCGAATAATTTCACGAAAGAACAAATCAGCAACATTAACAGCATCATCGCTTTTATGACATGGTTTAAAGTGTGCCATTTTCGAGAATCTATCCACGACAACAAATATGCTATCCCTCCCCTTCTTTGTTCGAGGTAAACCTAAAACAAAGTCCATAGATATATCCTCCCAAGGAACACTAGGTACAGGCAAAGGCATATATAAACCATGAGGATTGAGTCGTGACTTAGCTTTTTGACATGTAGTGCAGCGAGCAATAAAATGCTCAACATCCCGTCTCATCTTTGGCCAAAAGAAATGTGTAGCAAGTACATCCTCCATCTTCTTCATGCCAAAGTGTCCCATTAATCCTCCTCCATGCGCCTCCTGCAACAACAAAAGATGAACGGAGCTAGCTGGAATGCATAGCTTGTTAGCACGAAACACAAATCCATCGTTAACAACAAACTTGTTCCACATTCTTCCTTCTTTACAATTCTGCATTACATCTTTAAAATCAGCATCATGCACATATTGATCTTTGATGGTCTCCAAACCAAATATTTTGAAGTCAAGTTGTGAAAGCATAGTATAGCGACGAGACAATGCATCAGCAATAACATTGTCTTTTCCCTTCTTGTGTTTAATGACATAAGGGAAAGTCTCAATGAATTCAACCCATTTAGCATGTCTACGATTCAGTTTAGCTTGACTTTTAATATGTTTCAAAGATTCATGATCAGAATGTATAACAAATTCGTTGGGCCATAAATAATGTTGCCATGTTTCTAAAGTCCGAACAAGAGCATATAATTCTTTATCATAAGTAGAATAATTCAGACTAGGCCCACTCAATTTTTCAGAAAAGTATGCAACAGGTTTGCCATCTTGTAATAACACACCTCCTAATCCAATTCCACTAGCATCACGTTCAAGCTCAAAAGTCTTATTAAAATCAGGAAGTTGGAGTAAAGGAGCATGTGTCAACTTATCTTTCAATACCGAGAAGGCTTCTTCCTGTGCGGTACCCCAAAGAAAAGGCACATCTTTCTTTGTAAGCTCATTGAGAGGTGCAGCAATGGTGCTGAAATCTCTCACAAAACGCCTATAGAATCCAGCGAGGCCAAGAAAACTCCTCACGTGTGTGACCGTTTTGGGCTGCGGCCAACTCTCAATAGCTTCAATCTTGGCTTTATCAACTTCAATTCCCTGTGGAGTAACAACATAGCCAAGAAAAGATACTCGGTCGATGCAAAAGGTGCACTTCCCAAGGTTACCAAACAAACGTGCATCACGTAAAGCAATAAAAACAGCACGTAAATGTTCCAAATGTTCTTCCAAAGATCTGCTATAAATCAATATGTCATCAAAGTAAACTACCACAAATCGTCCAATGAAAGCACGTAAAACCTCGTTCGTTAATCTCATGAAAGTACTAGGTGCATTAGTTAACCCAAAAGGCATGACTAACCACTCATATAATCCAAACTTAGTTTTAAATGCTGTTTTCCATTCATCTCCCAATTTCATACGAATTTGATGGTATCCACTACGCAAATCAACTTTGGAGAATATTGTAGAGCCACTCAATTCATCAAGCATATCATCTAGCCTAGGAATAGGATGACGATAACGAATAGTAATATTATTAATGCCTCTACAATCAACACACATACGTGATGTACCATCCTTTTTCGGCACTAGAATAATAGGAACAGCACCAGGACTAAGGGATTCGCGTATATAACCTTTGTCGAGAAGCTCTTGTACTTGACGCATAATCTCCTTCGTCTCCTCTGGATTGGTACGGTATGGTGCACGGTTTGGCAGTGAAGCACCGGGAATTAAGTCAATCTGATGCTCAATCCCTCGAATAGGCGGTAATCCCGGTGGCACGTCTTGTGGAAAGACGTCAGCGAACTCCTGCAAAATGTTAGTGACAGCAGGAGGCAAAGAGGAAGGCACGTCCTCGAATGAAAATAATGCCTCTTTGCACACAAAAGCATAGCAAACAGATTTGCTGAAATCTAGCTCATCAATATCAGATTTGGTGGCAAATAAACATGCACTTTTCAATTTAATTTCAGAAGCAACACTAGATGGTTTATTATTAGGCTTCATTTGTTGCTCAAATTCTTTTGCCACAATCTGATTTTCACTCTTATTCGTCTCCTGTTTTGCTTTATTAGCTCTATTAATATCATCTTTCAAAATGGAATCAGGAGTCATAGGAAGCAAAGTAATATTTTTATCCTTATGAACAAGAGTATAGTGATTGTTTCTACCATGGTGTACAGAATTTTTATCAAATTGCCATGGTCTATGATGAGGACATCAATACAATTGTTACACCCACAGCCCCTGCTGCTATACATACTGGACCAATTACTAGAGCTCGTGCACGCCAACTAAATTACCAGGTACTTTCGTTTCTTGGTAATGATTCTAATGTTCATGAGAATATGATGCTGCCTAAATTGGATACATTTGTTTTGCTTACAAATGAAGGGCCTAGCTTGGAGAAGGATGAACATTGGAGCAAGAACAAGCATGGAGATGATGGCATGCGCAAGGGAAACAAGAACGGAGTTACAAGTGATGATTTCAGGACTTTGAAGCCACCATAATGGGTGCATGAAGCCTTGGACGAAATATACAAGACGCCACTTCATAAATTTCGTCCCGAGGCTATTTTAGGTGCTGCGTCACCTTATTATTGGCCCAGGCCCATGTAATTTCGAAATACATAAGTATAGGCTATTTTTAGAGTCCGTATGTGTGGGGAAACAAGAGATAGGGTTGATTTCGGACCCCTCCACCAAGGGCCACGAAATTCCCCCCCTCTTCCTCCATATATACAGCCCTTAGGGCATCGTTTAGACTTTGGGTTTTGTTTAGATTAAAAGTTCGCCATAGCTGCAACTTCGCGTACTTCGTTTGTGTTCAACGACCAGACAAAGGCGTCACAGAACCCCACCTTGATCAATAAAGCTTTCATCTTATATTCGCAATATCCAGATTGCAATCTTAGTTTCTTGCTTGTTCTTCGTTTGCTCGCAGGAAACAGACCCTCGTGGTCAGGTTGATCGTGCTCCGGCGTGGTCAATAACCTCTCGGAGTTGGTTTAGCGATTGCTAAGGCGCGACGTCCTCGCACGTTCGTAGTCGGATCGTCAAAGTCGACTTCCACCAAAGCGATATCCATCATCTCATCGAAAGACGGGACACCTTTGCCTCTATCAGATGTACCATCCTTTTTCGGCACTAGAATAATAGGAACAGCACAAGGACTAAGGGATTCGCGTATATAACCTTTGTCGAGAAGCTCTTGTACTTGACGCATAATCTCCTTCGTCTCCTCTGGATTGGTACGGTATGGTGCACGGTTTGGCAGTGAAGCACCGGGAATTAAGTCAATCTGATGCTCAATCCCTCGAATAGGCGGTAATCCCGGTGGCACGTCTTGTGGAAAAACGTCAGCGAACTCCTGCAAAATGTTAGTGACAGCAGGAGGCAAAGAGGAAGGCACGTCCTCGAATGAAAATAATGCCTCTTTGCACACAAAAGCATAGCAAACAGATTTGCTGAAATCTAGCTCATCAATATCAGATTTGGTGGCAAATAAACATGCACTTTTCAATTTAATTTCAGAAGCAACACTAGATGGTTTATTATTAGGCTTCATTTGTTGCTCAAATTCTTTTGCCACAATCTGATTTTCACTCTTATTCTTCTCCTGTTTTGCTTTATTAGCTCTATTAATATCATCTTTCAAAATGGAATCAGGAGTCATAGGAAGCAAAGTTATATTTTTATCCTTATGAACAAGAGTATAGTGATTGTTACTACCATGGTGTACAGAATTTTTATCAAATTGCCATGGTCTACCAAGTAATAAGGAACATGCTTGCATAGGTACCACATCACAATCAACATAATCAGCATATGTAGAGATACTAAAATGCACACGAACAGTACGTGTTACCTTAACCTTGCCGCTGTTGTTGAACCATTGGATGTAGTAAGGATGTGGATGTGGTCTTGTGGTGAGAGAAAGCTTCTCCACCATCTCCATGCTAGCCAAGTTGTTGCAGCTCCCTCCGTCTATTATGACGCGCACAGAACGTTCCTTCACAACTCCCTTGGTATGGAACAAATTGTGCCTCTGATTTTGCTCAGCTTGTGTGACCTGCGCACTCAAAACACGTTGAGCAACTAAACATTCATACCTGTCAGCGTCTTCAGGAGCCATGTATTGCGTCTCACGATCAGAATCATCTCCACCATGTTCTTCACGTGTAATAAGAGCCAAAGTCTCCTCGTCATAGTCACTAGCAGACTCATATCCACCATCCGCGGTAGCAATCATCACACGCGGAGATTTGCATTCTCTCGCATAATGACCTCCTCCCTTACAACGACGACAAATAATATCACTTGTGTGCCCTGTTGATGCCATGGAAGAAGAAGAACGCTGTGCAGGCCCCGCAGGTGCGCTCTTGGCAGATAATGGTGGTTGTGCCTGTTTTCTTGTATCACGGCTGGAGGTGGCACCGGATGGAGGTGCTGGTGCAGTTGAAGTAGAAGATGCACGTGGTGTCCATGATGAAGGTCGGCCTGCAGAAAAGTTAGTTCGCCCCAATGCTTGTCGATCCTGCACTTCACGTTCAGCTTTACAAGCAAGATGGAATAAACGAGTGATATTAGTATACTCCTTATAGTCTAGAATGGTCTGAATCTCTCTATTTAATCCACCCAGAAAACGTGCAAGCATAGCTTCATTCTCCTCAACAATACCACATCTAATCATGCCAGTTTGTAATTCCTGATAATATTCTTCTACATAAAATTTCCCTTGTCTTAAACGCTGCAATTTTTGAAGCAATTCACGTTGATAATATGGTGGAACCCAACGCGTACGCATAGCAGTTTTCAGCAGCCCAAGTAGTTGGAATAGGATATAATCTACAATGTTCAGACCACCATACACATGCAAAACTAGTGAAAGCACAAACAGCAGCAGCAACTCGTCTCTCCTCAGGATATTGTAAACATGTAAATCGTTGTTCAATTTCTAACTCCCAAGTAAGATATATATCAGGAACATATCTACCCTCAAATGGTGGAATATTCAATTTCAGTTTAGGAATATGGACATCATCTCGTACCTGAGGTGGTGGTGCAGGCCTACCATTACGAATATATACCTGAGGTCGACCTGGTGGTGGTGGTGCTTGTGGCTGCACGTAGTTCGGATTTTGATCAACCTCATCCTCATAATCTCCCACATAATCATCATCCTCCTGGGTACCAGCAGCAGCAGTAGCAGGAGCCAAAGAAGCACCAACAGCAGTAGCAGCGGCACCAGAATTTTGTCCTGGCTCAATAGGAACACGCTGTGCTCGTCCATACTGATTCGGAAGGGGGCGTAGTTGTTGTTGTTGTAGAGGTGCGACAGGTGCAGCCGGTGGTGGAAGATGCGCAAGTAGTTCATTAAATCTGTTATCGAGCTTTGTTTCGAACGTCTTCTCAAGGCCAGTAATCTTCTCCATGGCCTCTTCAAAATTGTTCAGCACATCTTGCACCTGTTCAGTCATCATTTGCTGAAACTTATCATGAAGCTCCTTGTTCGATAAGTTCTCCCAGTCAATCTCGTCGGCTTGTGATCCTGGCATGGTTAGCAGCAATAGAAACACACAAGAATATGATCCTACAGACTACTAAGAAGTGGTGGTGGTGTATCACAAATCCGTCAAGCAAATCTCAAATTCTTACCAGTTCTTACCCAGCAGCAGGCGGTGATCGGCAACCGTTGTAGTCAAAAACTCTCAAAGCTTGGATAGAGCGATTACCAGGGAGAGTCAAACACACGACGTAGATGTATGTGGAGCTGGGAAGGCTTATAGTATGGTAGCAAAAAGGGTCAGCAATAATCAATTCAGAGATGGAAAGTTGAATAAACGCTCAACGACGGTACTGTGCTGGTCCTAGGCTAGACTGTGCTAGAGACGCGAGCCTAGAACACCAACAAAATCACGGCGCGGCACGTAAACAAGGGAAAAGCACACTCTGAAATTTTTCTTTTCGCTCTCTTTTTTTTTGCGCTCTTTTTTTTTGCGCTGCTTTTTTTTGCGAAAAAACACTATAATGGCGAGTGTCTCAAAACTCTTCCTAGGTCAAACTGAGAGGATGGGCACGGAATTTTTTTTTTCGACAATTTTTTTTTTCGACTGCCCGGATCCAAAAACTGGAAACGGGTCCAAAAAAACTTCCTATAATGGCACCTGTCTCAAAACACTCAGAAACACCTAAAAATAGGATAGCCAGAATTTTTTTTCGAAAAATGCGTTTTCAAAAAATTTTGGGCCTAAACGGAGCGTGGCTACCCGACTCCGGCAAGGAAACACTCAGAAACACGTAAAAATAGGACCCAAAAAATGCGTTTTTTTTTTCCGAAACCTACTCCGGCAAGGAAACACGAATCGGAATCTAGATGGATCTCGAAAACAAACCTAATATGACAAGAACTCGGATGGGTGGTGGATATATGGTGGTAGATGGCAGCGGTGGTGGTATATGACAGCTGTGGTGGTATATGGATACGGATTCGAAGCGGTGGCGGATAAGCGGTGGTGGTAGATGGCAGGGGTGATGATGATGGTGCGGCGGCGGCGTGACAACTTATGACCAGAACTCGAAACTCTAAAAGACTAGACTCTAAGACCAGCAACTAGAAACGACGATGCAACCGCAAATTCAACAAAGCAAAACCCTAAAAAGATTATGCAAAGGCTCAGATTGGTTCGGATATGATGAACTAACCCTAATTTTTTTTGTGGCTTTTTCGTGGACTGTAGGTATGAAGAACAGACTCGATCAAAACTACGAAAAACTGTAAAATCTCACCGAGCAACCTGGAAATCTGATACCACTTGATAGAGGCAAAGGTGTCCCGTCTTTCGATGAGATGGTGGATTTCGCTTTGGTGGAAGTCGACTTTGACGATCCGACTACGAACGTGCGAGGACGTCGCGCCTTAGCAATCGCTAAACCAACTCCGAGAGGTTATTGACCACGCCGGAGCACGATCAACCTGACCACGAGGGTCTGTTTCCTGCGAGCAAACGAAGAACAAGCAAGAAACTAAGATTGCAATCTGGATATTGCGAATATAAGATGAAAGCTTTATTGATCAAGGTGGGGTTCTGTGACGCCTTTGTCTGGTCGTTGAACACAAACGAAGTACGCGAAGTTGCAGCTATGGCGAACTTTTAATCTAAACAAAACTCAAAGTCTAAACGATGCCATAAGGGCTGTATATATGGAGGAAGAGGGGGGAATTTCGTGGCCCTTGGTGGAGGGGTCCGAAATCAACCCTATCTCTTGTTTCCCCACACATACGGACTCTAAAAATAGCCTATACTTATGTATTTCGAAATTACATGGGCCTGGCCCAATAATAAGGTGACGCAGCACCTAAAATAGCCTCGGGACGAAATTTATGAAGTGGCATCTTGTATATTTCGTCCAAGGCTTCATGCACCCATTATGGTGGCTTCAAAGTCCTGAAATCATCACTTGTAACTCCGTTCTTGTTCCCCTTGCGCATGCCATCATCTCCATGCTTGTTCTTGCTCCAATGTTCATCCTTCTCCAAGCTAGGCCCTTCATTTGTAAGCAAAACAAATGTATCCAATTTAGGCAGCATCATATTCTCATGAACATTAGAATCATTACCAAGAAACGAAAGTACCTGGTAATTTAGTTGGCGTGCACGAGCTCTAGTAATACATTCTTGATAGAGGCGAGGGTGTCCCATTCTTTCGATGAGATGATAACTATCGATTTGGTGGAGACGACTTTGACGATCCGACTACAAACGTGCACGACGTTGCGCCTTAGCAATCACTAAACCAATCTCCTGAGGTTACTGACAATGCTGGAAGCACGGTCAGCCTGACCACGAAGGTCTATTCCTGCAAGCAATCGAAGAACGAGCAAGAGTATGATAAAGCAATCTGAATATTGAAAATATATATGAAGTATTGATAATGGTGGGGATCCGGAAGCGGTCTTGGTCTGGTCGTTGGACACAAACGAAGTACACGAAGTTGCAATGGCTAACTTTTAACTAAACAAATCCCAAGGAAAAGCTACTAGATGGATCTACTTATATAGGAGCAAGGAGTGGCGGCCAAGGAGGTGGGAGGACGTCCCAAGGAAGCCTAAAACTAAATGTAGGTCGTACAAGGCCAATGGGCCCAAGTGGAGGTGATGTAACACCTTTGGACTTGTAGTTTGACTCGGATTCTGCTGCATCATCAGATTGTTTCGTCCACAACTCAACGCTCCGGACAAATTTGAAGGTGATTCCAATTGGGTTGGAAAGTGCACGAAATCTAGTTTCCAACAAAAAAAGAATCACCCAATTCGGAGTCCGTATGAAAAACTTGTGTCTGTTTTGAGTCAGGTGTGTCTGTGCAGTCCGAATCTGAATCCAGAACGTGAGAGACTTGGACTCTATCTTCTCTTGGGCCAAAAGTGACGTGAGAGAACTTTTTGGACAGCAAATAAACATCTCTTTCTTCCTTATCTTCATATGTGGATTGTACAAATGTCCCATACACCTGCAATTAGACAAAACACAAAAGTGTGTGAAGTATTTTTGTTCTGGATAACATAAATAGATTATTGAATAGTTTGCACTAGAAATCACCTGACAAATATGCATATATGCAATATTTTTGGTCATATCCAAGGTAGTCATGTCCTCATCATCCTCCCCTTCATGAAAATAAAGCCGTCCTCGGCGTTGGTTAATCTGAAATGTGGCTAACAAAAGAGACAAGGTGTACATGTTGTATATGTATATGTCATCCATTTTTACTTCCCTTGATTTTTGCATATATGACACATGAATAGATGAGTAACTTGCATAGTTCATAAAATCTAAAGCCAAAAAATTAGCACAAGAAGTAGAAGGCATGAAAATATTGCAACTCAGTTTGCACATATAAGTGAAGCTCTTATTCATTTCAAAAGATTGACAATGTTCATCATTAAACCATCCCAACATTGGTGAATAAACCTTACTTGCATCAAATTTACATGCTACAACATGCTTAAATAAGCAAACATGCAATAAGTCATTTAACACAGAATCATCACCAAGATTAGAGGTCATATCAAAATGATTAAACATTGGTTCTTTTGCATCAATAGTTAATTCAATGGGTGCACTCAAAATTGTTGGTATTTCAGTTGTTTGATCACGTGGCAAAGTCAAATTATCAACGTAGTCCTTTAAAATAGGTGGTGTGATCAAAGTAGTGGGTAGCTCATCAGATGGTGCATTCAAATTGACAAGGCATTCATCATTCTCTTGTAGAGATGGAAAATCAGTACCTTTGTCATTACCTCTTATGATCAACT
This sequence comes from Triticum dicoccoides, assembly GCF_002162155.2. NCBI lineage: Eukaryota > Viridiplantae > Streptophyta > Magnoliopsida > Poales > Poaceae > Triticum > Triticum dicoccoides. Next base: position 104,079 of record NW_021235698.1, on the reverse strand, counting down.
CAGATGATGTAGCCACTCTCGGGGGCGATGTGTCACATGGTGGAGGTGATGTAGTCCTGGCAACAACGGATGTGGTTGTCATAGTATGCCTAGTAGTTGAAGGAACAATCATATCAACTCTTGGAATGTGCACCGTGCGCTTGTTCTCCTCGTGGCCAACACGTCGTTTTATTTCCTGTTCAGCTTTGCAAGCAAGATGAAACAAATGGTCCATAGGATAACACTCTTCATGAATTAGTATCTCTTGAATATCACGGTTTAATCCTGCCCAAAATCTATCCATAAAATCATCTTCACTTTCTTCTAAAGAGGAATGCAACAAGGTAGTTTGTAAATCATCATAATATTTTGTTACAGTTTCACTACCTTGTTTTAAGTGTTGCAACTTCTTAATCATGTCACGAGTATAATAAGCAGGGACGAAAGTATGTCGCATGGCAAGTTTCAAATCATCCCAAGTAGTAGGTATATAATCAGGGTGTAACCGACAATATTCACTCCACCAAACCAAAGCATAACCAGTGAAATAACCAACCGCAACCTTAACCTTTTTATGTTCATTGAAATTATGGGAAGCAAATATTTTTTTTATGTCGAACTCCCATTCAATATATAAAGCAGGTTTAAAACGGCCATTAAATGGTGGTATAGATACATTAACCTGATCATGTGCATTTGGATGTTTGTGCACCTCTCGTGACGGTTGTGGTATTTGCAAAGGTGGTGGCACGTCTCCCGCGATCGACAAAGCCCATGAATTGACTCTGGATCCTGTCATGATTAGTAGAACAAGAAACAAAACCCAAAAATAATGTTCCTATAACTACTAGGATGTGGTGGTAAAACGCTCACAGTAAAGCAAATATCAATGTCTTACAAGTTCTTACCATGCAGCAGGCGGTGATCGGCAACCAGCGGTGTCAAGTAACTCCGAATATTGAGTAAAGCGATTGACAGGGGAGCGTACGTATACACGGTGTAGAAATATGTGGAGCTGGGTTGGCTATATATGGTAGCAAAAGATTAGCAATAATCAATTCAAAGATGCAATGTTGAATAAACGCTCAACGACGGTACTGTGCTGGTCCTAGGCTAGACCGGACTAGAGACGCGAGCCTAGAACACTAATGAGGTCACGGCGTAGCACAACTAGCATCAATGAAGGATACTAAGTAGCTCTTGACAGCAAGATATAAGTGAAGATCACAACAGCAGTGAAGATAATGAGGTGAAACAACAGCCAAGCAGGATATATCAACAACTTTGTCTCCAACTTTCCTCTGAAAAAGTTTGTGCCGATTTTTTTGTTTTTTTTCTCTCTTTTTTTTCCTCACACATTTTTTTTCTTTCTCTCCTTTTTTTTTCTCTGTCTTTTTTTCCTTTTTTTCTCTCTTTTTTTTCTCTCTTTTTTTCTCCCTCTTTCCAAAACAAACTAGATAAGATGCAGATTGGATCAAGTGAAGATGTGAACGATCTCAACTATTATTATGACAATGAATGGTGGGTAGCACGTGGTGGAAATTGATGGATGGGTGGTGGACAACGGAAGAGATAATGATGCAGCGGTGGCGTGACTAATGTGAACAGAACTCGAAACTCTAAACGAACTAGACACTAAGACCAGCAACTCGACACGATGATGCAATCGATAATTCAACTATGCAATCAATGAAAAGAAAATTGCAAAGGCTCAGACTGGCTTGGACCAAGGATGAATAGATCTAACTCTTTTTTGTGGCTTTTTCTTGGACAATAGGTAAGAAAGTAAATCTAATCTAGGAAAACTAGAAATTCTCACCGAGCAACCTGAAAACTGATACCACTTGATAGAGGCGAGGGTGTCCCATTCTTTCGATGAGATGATAACTATCAATTTGGTGGAGACGACTTTGACGATCCGACTACAAACATGCACGACGTTGCGCATTAGCAATCGCTAAACCAATCTCCTGAGGTTACTGACGATGCCGGAAGCACGGTCAGCCTGACCACGAAGGTCTATTCCTGCAAGCAATCGAAGAACGAGCAAGAGTATGATAAAGCAATCTGAATATTGCAAATATATATGAAATATTGATAATGGTGGGGATCCGGAAGCGGTCTTGGTCTGGTCGTTGGACACAAACGAAGTACACGAAGTTGTAATGGCTAACTTTTAACTAAACAAATCCCAAGGAAAAGCTACTAGATGGATCTACTTATATAGGAGCAAGGGGTGGCGGCCAAGGAGGTGGGAGGACGTCCCAAGGCAGCCTAAAACTAAATCTAGGTCGTACAAGGCCAATGGGCCCAAGTCGAGGTGATGTAACACCTTTGGACTTGTAGTTTGACTCGGATTCTGCTGCAGCATCAGATTGTTTCGTCCACAACTCAACGCTCCGGACGAATTTGAAGGTGATTCCAATTGGGTTGGAAAGTGCACGAAATCTAGTTTCCAACAAAAACGAATCACCCAATTCGGAGTCCGTATGAAAAACTTGTGTCTGTTTTGAGTCAGGTGTGTCTGTGCAGTCCGAATCTGAATCCAGAACGTGAGAGACTTGGACTCTATCTTCTCTTGGGCCAAAAGTGACGTGAGAGAACTTTTTGGACAGCAAATAAACATCCCTTTCTTCCTTATCTTCATATGTGGATTGTACAAATGTCCCATACACCTGCAATTAGACAAAACACAAAAGTGTGTGAAGTATTTTTGTTCTGGATAATATAAATAGATTATTGAATAGTTTGCACTAGAAATCACCTGACAAATATGCATATTTGCAATATTTTTGGTCATATCCAAGGTAGTCATGTCCTCATCAATTCTGATCATGAATCTTTGAAACATGGGCAGCTTGACTTTTAATATGTTTCAAAGATTTATGATCAGAATGTATAACAAATTCTTTGGGCCATAAATAATGTTGCCATGTTTCTAAAGTCCGAACAAGAGCATATGATTCTTTATCATAAGTAGAAAAATTCAGACTAGGCCCACTCAATTTTTCAGAAAAGTATGCAACAGGTTTGCCATCTTGTATTAACACACCGCCTAATCCAATTCCACTAGCATCACATTCAAGCTCAAAAGTCTTATTAAAATCAGGAAGTTGGAGTAAAGGAGCATGTGTCAACTTATCTTTCAATACCGAGAAGGCTTCTTCTTGTGCGGTACCCCAAACAAAAGGCACATCTTTCTTTGTAAGCTCATTGAGAGGTGCAGCAATGGTGCCGAAATCTCTCACAAAACGCCTATAGAATCCAGCGAGGCCAAGAAAACTCCTCACTTGTGTGACCGTTTTGGGTTGCCGCCAACTCTCAATAGATTCAATCTTGGCTTTATCAACTCCAGTTCCCTGTGGAGTAACAACATAGCCAAGAAAAGATACTCGGTCGGTGCAAAAGGTGCACTTCCCAAGGTTACCAAACAAACGTGCATCACGTAGAGCAATAAAAACAGCACGTAAATGTTCCAAATGTTCTTCCAAAGATCTGCTATAAATCAATATGTCATCAAAGTAAACTACCACAAATCGTCCAATGAAAGCACGTAAAACTTCGTTCATTAATCTCATGAAAGTACTAGGTGCATTAGTTAACCCAAAAGGCATGACTAACCACTCATATAATCCAAACTTAGTTTTGAATGTTGTTTTCCATTCATCTCCCAATTTCATACGAATTTGATGGTATCCACTACGCAAATCAACTTTGGAGAATATTGTAGAGCCACTCAATTCATCAAGCATATCATCTAGCCTAGGAATAGGATGACGATAACGAATAGTAATATTATTAATGCCTCTACAATCAACACACATACGTGATGTACCATCCTTTTTCGGCACTAGAATAATAGGAACAGCACAAGGACTAAGGGATTCACGTATATAACCTTTGTCGAGAAGCTCTTGTACTTGACGCATAATCTCCTTTGTCTCCTCTGGATTGGTACGGTATGGTGCACGGTTTGGCAGTGAAGCACCGGGAATTAAGTCAATCTGATGCTCAATCCCTCGAATAGGCGGTAATCCCGGTGGCACGTCTTGTGGAAAGACGTCAGCGAACTCCTGCAAAATGTTAGTGACAGCAGGAGGCAAAGAGGAAGGCACGTCCTCGAATGAAAATAATGCCTCTTTGCACACAAAAGCATAGCAAACAGATTTGCTGAAATCTAGCTCATCAATATCAGATTTGGTGGCAAATAAACATGCACTTTTCAATTTAATTTCAGAAGCAACACTAGATGGTTTATTATTAGGCTTCATTTGTTGCTCAAATTCTTTTGCCACAATCTGATTTTCACTCTTTGATGAGGACATCAATACAATTGTTACACCCACAGCCCCTGCTGCTATACATACTGGACCAATTACTAGAGCTCGTGCACGCCAACTAAATTATCAGGTACTTTCGTTTCTTGGTAATGATTCTAATGTTCATGAGAATATGATGCTGCCTAAATTGGATACATTTGTTTTGCTTACAAATGAAGGGCCTAGCTTGGAGAAGGATGAACATTGGAGCAAGAACAAGAACGGAGTTACAAGTGATGATTTCAGGACTTTGAAGCCACCATAATGTGTGCATGAAGCCTTGGACGAAATATACAAGATGCCACTTCATAAATTTCGTCCCGAGGCTATTTTAGGTGCTGCGTCACCTTATTATTGGGCCAGGCCCATGTAATTTCGAAATACATAAGTATAGGCTATTTTTAGAGTCCGTATGTGTGGGGAAACAAGAGATAGGGTTGATTTCGGACCCCTCCACCAAGGGCCACGAAATTCCCCCCTCTTCCTCTATATATACAGCCCTTAGGGCATCGTTTAGACTTTGGGTTTTGTTTAGATTAAAAGTTCGCCATAGCTGCAACTTCGCGTACTTCGTTTGTGTTCAACGACCAGACAAAGGCGTCACAGAACCCCACCTTGATCAATAAAGCTTTCATCTTATATTCGCAATATCCAGATTGCAATCTTAGTTTCTTGCTTGTTCTTCGTTTGCTCGCAGGAAACAGACCCTCGTGGTCAGGTTGATCGTGCTCCGGCGTGGTCAATAACCTCTCGGAGTTGGTTTAGCGATTGCTAAGGCGCGACGTCCTCGCACGTTCGTAGTCGGATCGTCAAAGTCGACTTCCACCAAAGCGAAATCCACCATCTCATCGAAAGACGGGACACCTTTGCCTCTATCACTAGGTGCATTAGTTAACCCAAAAGGCATGACTAACCACTCATATAATCCAAACTTAGTTTTAAATGTTGTTTTCCATTCATCTCCCAATTTCATACGAATTTGATGGTAGCCACTACGCAAATCAACTTTGGAGAATATTGTAGAGCCACTCAATTCATCAAGCATATCATCTAGCCTAGGAATAGGATGACGATAACGAATAGTAATATTATTAATGCCTCTACAATCAACACACATACGTGATGTACCATCCTTTTTCGGCACTAGAATAATAGGAACAGCACAAGGACTAAGGGATTCGCGTATATAACCTTTGTCGAGAAGCTCTTGTACTTGACGCATAATCTCCTTCGTCTCCTCTGGATTGGTACGGTATGGTGCACGGTTTGGCAGTGAAGCACCGGGAATTAAGTCAATCTGATGCTCAATCCCTCGAATAGGCGGTAATCCCGGTGGCACGTCTTGTGGAAAGACGTCAGCGAACTCCTGCAAAATGTTAGTGACAGCAGGAGGCAAAGAGGAAGGCACGTCCTCGAATGAAAATAATGCCTCTTTGCACACAAAAGCATAGCAGACAGATTTGCTGAAATCTAGCTCATCAATATCAGATTTGGTGGCAAATAAACATGCACTTTTCAATTTAATTTCAGAAGCAACACTAGATGGTTTATTATTAGGCTTCATTTGTTGCTCAAATTCTTTTGCCACAATCTGATTTTCACTCTTATTCGTCTCCTGTTTTGCTTTATTAGCTCTATTAATATCATCTTTCAAAATGGAATCAGGAGGTATAGGAAGCAAAGTAATATTTTTATCCTTATGAACAAGAGTATAGTGATTGTTTCTACCATGGTGTACAGAATTTTTATCAAATTGCCATGGTCTACCAAGTAATAAAGAACATGCTTGCATAGGTACCACATCACAATCAACATAATCAGCATATGTAGAGATACTAAAATGCACACGAACAGTACGTGTTACCTTAACCTTGCCGCTGTTGTTGAACCCTTGGATGTAGTAAGGATGTGGATGTGGTCTTGTGGTGAGAGAAAGCTTCTCCACCATCTCCATGCTAGCCAAGTTGTTGCAGCTCCCTGCATCTATGATGACGCACACAGAACGTTCTTTCACAACTCCCTTGGTATGGAACAAATTGTGCCTCTGATTTTGCTCAGCTTGTGTGACCTGCACACTCAAAACACGTTGAGCAACTAAACATTCATACCTGTCAGCGTCTTCAGGAGCCATGTATTGCGTCTCATGATCAGAATCATCTCCACCATGTTCTTCACGTGTAATAAGAGCCAAAGTCTCCTCATCATAGTCACTAGCGGACTCATATCCACCATCCCCGGTAGCAATCATCACACGCGGAGATTTGCATTCTCTCGCATAATGACCTCCTCCCTTACAACTGCGACAAATAATATCACTAGTGTGCCCTGTTGATGCCCTGGAAGAAGAAGAACTCTGTGCAGATAATGGTGGTTGTTCCTGTTTTCTTGTATCACGGCTGTAGGAGGCACCTGATTGAGGTGCTGGTGCAGTTGAAGTAGAAGATGCACGCGGTGTCCATGATGAAGGTCGGCCTGCAGAAAAGTTAGTTCGCGCCAATGCTTGTCGATCCTGCACTTCACATTCAGCTTTACAAGCAAGATGGAATAAACGAGTGATATTAGTATACTCCTTATAGTCTAGAATGGTCTGAATCTCTCTATTTAATCCACCCAGAAAACGTGCAAGCATAGCTTCATTCTCCTCAACAATACCACATCAAATCATGCCAGTTTGTTATTCCTGATAATATTCTTCTACAGAATTTTTTCCTTGTCTTAAACACTGCAATTTTTGAAGCAATTCACGTTGATAATATGGTGGAACCCAACGCGTACGCATAGCAGTTTTCAAAGCAGCCCAAGTAGTTGGAATAGGATATAATCTACAATGTTCAGACCACCAGACACATGCAAAACTAGTGAAAGCACAAACAGCAGCAGCAACCCGTCTCTCCTCGGGATATTGTAAACATGTAAAACGTTGTTCAGTTTCTAACTCCCAAGTAAGATATATATCAGGAACATATCTACCCTCAAATGGTGGAATATTCAATTTCAGTTTAGGAATATGGACATCATCTCGTACCTGAGGTGGTGGTGCAGGCCTACCATTACGAATATATACCTGAGGTCGACCTGCTGGTGGTGGTGCTGGTGGTTGCACGTAGATCTGATTTTGAGCAACCTCATCCTCGTAATCTCCCACATAATCATCCTCCTCCGCATCAGCAGCAGGAGCCACAGAAGTATCAACAGCAGCACCAACAGTTTGGCCAAACGTAAGAGGAACACGGCTCGCTCGGCGGAGGTCTGTTTCGCGACGTGGAGGTAGTCGTTGTTGTTGTTGTTGTTGGAGAGGTGCGTTAGTTGCAGCGGGTGGTGGTGGTGGAAGACGCGTGAGCAATTCATTAAACTTGTTATCGAGCTTTGTTTCGAACGTCTTCTCCATGCCATCTATCTTCTCCATGGCCTCTTCAAATCTGTTTAGCACGTCTTGCACCTGTCCACTCATCATTTACTGAAATTTATCATGCAAATCCTTATTCGTCATGTTCTCCCAGTCAGTCTCGTCGGCTTGTGATCCTGGCATGGTTAGCAGCAATAGAAACACACAAGAATATGATCCTACAGACTACTAACAAGAGGTGGTGGTGGGTGTCACAAATCCGTCAAGCAAATCTCAAATTCTTACCAGTTCTTACCCAGCAGCAGGCGGTGATCGGCAACCGTTGTAGTCAAAAACTCTCAAAGCTTGGATAGAGCGATTACCAGGGAGAGTCAAACGCACGACGTAGATGTATGTGGAGCTGGGAAGGCTTATAATATGGTAGCAAAAAGGGTCAGCAATAATCAATTCAGAGATGCAAAGTTGAATAAATGCTCAACGACGGTACTGTGCTGGTCCTAGGCTAGACTGTGCTAGAGACGCGAGCCTAGAACACCAACAAAATCACGGCGCGACATGTAAACAAGGGAAAAGCACACTCTGGAATTTTTTTTCGCTCTTTTTTTATTTTTTATTTTTGCGCTCTTTTTTTTGCGCTGCTTTTTTTTGCGAAAAATCACTATAATGGCGAGTGTCTCAAAACTCTTCCTAGCTCAAACTGACAGGATGGGCACGAAATTTTTTTGACCAATTTTTTTTTGACTGCCCGGACCCAAAAACTGGAAACGGGTCAAAAAAAACTTCCTATAATGGCACCTGTCTCAAAACACTCAGAAACACCTAAAAATAGGATAGCCAGAATTTTTTTCAAAAAATGCGTTTTCGAAAAATTTTGGGCCTACTCCGGCAAGGAAACACGAATCGGAATCTAGATGGATCTCGAAAACAAACCTAATATGACAAGAACTCGGATTGGTGGTGGATATATGGTGGTAGATGGCAGCGGTGGTGGTATATGACAGCTGTGGTGGTATATGGATACGGATTCGAAGCGGTGGCGGATAAGCGGTGGTGATAGATGGCAGGGGTGATGATGATGGTGCGGCGGCAGCGTGACAACTTATGACCAGAACTCGAAACTCTAAAAGACTAGACTCTAAGACCAGTAACTAGACACGACGATGCAACCGCAAATTCAACAAAGCAAAACCCTAAAAAGATTATGCAAAGGCTCAGATTGGTTCGGATATGATGAACTAACCCTAATTTTTTTGTGGCTTTTTTGTGGACTATAGGTATGAAGAACAGATTCGATCTAAACTACGAAAAACTGTAAAATCTCACCGAGCAACCTGGAAATCTGATACCACTTGATAGAGGCAAAGGTGTCCCGTCTTTCGATGAGATGATGGATATCGCTTTGGTGGCAGTCGACTTTGACGATCCGACTACGAACGTGCGAGGACGTCGCGCCTTAGCAATCGCTAAAGCAACTCCGAGAGGTTATTGACCACGCCGGAGCACGATCAACCTGACCACGAGGGTCTGTTTCCTGCGAGCAAACGAAGAACAAGCAAGAAACTGAGATTGCAATCTGGATATTGCGAATATAAGATGAAAGCTTTATTGATCAAGGTGGGGTTCTGTGACGCCTTTGTCTGGTCGTTGAACACAAACGAAGTACGCGAAGTTGCAGCTATGGCGAACTTTTAATCTAAACAAAACCCAAAGTCTAAACGGTGCCCTAAGGGCTGTATATATGGAGGAAGAGAGGGGGAATTTCGTGGCCCTTGGTGGAGGGGTCCGAAATCATCCCTATCTCTTGTTTCCCGACACATACGGACTCTAAAAATAGCCTATACTTATGTATTTCGAAATTACATGGGTCTGGCCCAATAAAAAGGTGACGCAGCACCTATATTAGCCTCGGGACGAAATTTATGAAGTGGCATCTTGTATATTTCGTCCAAGGCTTCATGCACCCATTATGGTGGCTTCAAAGTCCTGAAATCATCACTTGTAATTCCGTTCTTGTTCCCCTTGCGCATGGCATCATCTCCATGCTTGTTCTTGCTTCAATGTTCATCCTTCTCCAGGCTAGGCCCTTCATTTGTAAGCAAAACAAATGTATCCAATTTAGACAGCATCATATTCTCATGAACATTAGAATCATTACCAAGAAACGAAAGTACCTGATAATTTAATTGGCGTGCGCGAGGTCTAGTAATTGGTCCCGTATATGTAGCAGTAGGGGCTGTGGGTGTAACAATGGTATTGATGTCCTCATCACTGGTCGTTGAACACAAACGAAGTACGCGAAGTTGCAGCTATGGCGAACTTTTAATCTAAACAAAACCCAAAGTCTAAACGATGCCCTAAGGGCTGTATATATGGAGGAAGAGGGGGGAATTTCGTGGCCCTTGGTGGAGGGGTCCGAAATCAACCCTATCTCTTGTTTCCCCACACATACGGACTCTAAAAATAGCCTATACTTATGTATTTCGAAATTACATGGGCCTGGCCCAATAATAAGGTGACGCAGCACCTAAAATAGCCTCGGGACGAAATTTATGAAGTGGCATCTTGTATATTTCGTCCAAGGCTTCATGCACCAATTATGGTGGCTTCAAAGTCCTGAAATCATCACTTGTAACTCCGTTCTTGTTCCCCTTGCGCATGCCATCATCTCCATGCTTGTTCTTGCTCCAATGTTCATCCTTCTCCAAGCTAGGCCCTTCATTTGTAAGCAAAACAAATGTATCCAATTTAGGCAGCATCATATTCTCATGAACATTAGAATCATTACCAAGAAACGAAAGTACCTGGTAATTTAGTTGGCGTGCACGAGCTCTAGTAATTGGTCCAGTATGTATAGCAGCAGGGGCTGTGGGTGTAACAATTGTATTGATGTCCTCATCAGGTGGCTGATACGTCTCCAACGGATCTACTTTTCCAAACACTTTTGCCCTTGTTTTGGACTCTAATTTGCATGATTTGAATGGAACTAACCCGGACTGACGCTGTTTTCAACAGAATTGCCATGGTGTTATTTTTGTGCAGAAATAAAAGTTCTCGGAATGACATGAAAGTTCACGGAATCACGTTTTAGAATTAATAAAAAATACTGGCAAAAGAATCAACAGAAGGGGGCCCACACCCTGGCCACGAGGGTGGGGGCGCCCCCCTAGGGCGTGCCCCTGCCTCGTCGGCCCCCTAGAGCTCCACTGACCCCAACTCTAACTCCTTTTATTCACGTTCGAGGAGAAAAAAAATCAGAGAGAAGGATCCATTGTGTTTTACGATACGGAGCCGCCGCCAAGCCCTGTTCTTCCTTGGGAGGGTAGATTTGGAGTCTGTTCGGGGCTTCGGGGAGGGGAATCCGTCGCCATCATCATCATCAACCATCCTCCATCACCAATTTCATGATGCTCACCGCCATGCGTAAGTAATCCAATCATAGGCTTGCAGGACTGTCATACCCTAGCTAGTTCATGCATTAGAGTGATTGCATCATGTCTACTTTGAACATAAACTTGGAAATGGGGATGACAGAATCCCCAGCACCCCCTGAAGCCAACTAGGGTTTACTAAAATTGTTTTCAATGAACCTGAAATGCCCTTCTAAAATGTTCATCGTCTTTGCCTTGGACTTAAACCTTTGACAAAAATGGTGCACAAAATTTCTAGGACATCCTATGGTCACTGGATTAAATCATATGATATTTGAATTTGGGCATTTAAATACTATAAAATATTTCAAATGTCCAATTAATCCCAAACTAAAATGTTCCATGTTGGATATATTCTAAACAGTGGGCATGTGCACTTGCAGAAATAAAAGGAAAAATAAATAAAAGGAGAAGCTCACTTACCTAGCCGATTCCACCACCCGGCCCACCTGGCGGCCCAGCACTGTGCTGGCCCATGCCAGCCAGCTGCTTCGTCCCCGCAGGGCAGGCAGGAAGGTGACGCCGACGAGCGCGAGCTCTCCACGGTGCCACCTGCTTGCCGCTCGACCCTCTAGATGCACGGGTCGGCCTCCACATCGCCCCCTCGACCGCCTCGACATCTCCATTGGCCCCCAACGCTTCTCCCTCGCTCCCCTCAGCCATGGCCGACGCAATCGCAACCGCCTCACCATCATAGACATGGCAACCGTCGTCTATGCATCATCTCGCCATTTCTAGCAGCTCCGCTGCCCTCCTCTCCATCGAGCAGACCGAGCCCCAAGCACTCGTTCGCCCCGAAGCCACTGCACCGACCTCGCCCGACTTCACCGTCACCGGAGATCCCCTTCGCTGTCACCGCTGCTCCAACTCATCCCTGACCGTGCTGCCTAGCTCATCATGACCGCCGTGAGCTTTTGCCCTTTCCCATCCTCCCGTTCTCGCTGCCATCCACTGCATTGACTGCAACAAGCTCCACCGCATGCGCCGCCGCCTGAGCTCATCGCCGATGCAGCTTCGGCCACCCAACGGCCACACCACCATGTCCACTCAGTTCATAGCACTCCCTAGGCCACGTAGGAGCTGTCCTCGAGCCTCCAAGACTACCACAGCGACGAGTTCGACCTCGCCCGAACTCCGGTAGCCACACAGCTCGTCGCTGGCGTCGTTTCCGGCGACCTCGAGCTCAACAACCACCACCACTCGACGCGGCTCACACCCAGCTTCACGTAGATGGCCTCCACCGCCCATTTGGTCGCCGGAGGGCGAAACCCGCACCTCCGCCGCGTCTGGACGTCGCCGGCGGCTAAACGCCAGCAAGTCAGCGTAGTTTGACCAGGGGTTTGACTCCCCTGGGTCACTGACATGTGGGCCCTGTCATTTGGTCAAACCTAGGTTAGTGCTAACCTAATCCTAATTAACTTAGTTAACTAACAAAGACACTAACCAGTGGGTCCGACAAGTCAGGTTTGACCTGGACGCCCCTGTTGACCTGCTGACGCAGTAACTCACTTTTCTGGATTTATTCTTATTCAGGAAATTCTAGAAATTAGTGCAAACTTCAAAATTTCATAGAAATTAATTTGTAACTCCTAATGCAAAGTGTTATATATGAAAAATGATCAAAACAATCCAATCTATCCATATGTACTAGTTTCATGCATGTTTAAACAAGTTAACTTGCTATTTACTGCAAAACATGATAAAGCACTATTTAAGATCACATGTGAGTTTGGAATTTGAAACTTTGGTTCAAAATGGCTCAAACTCATCTGGTCATAGTTGCATTAGCCCAACATACTCATTTTGCCATGTCTCATGCATGCATCATATTGTTTGGTATTGATTGTGCTTCGATGCTCTCTGCGGTAGGTTCTGCCCCGGATGAATACCGCGAGTACCCGAACGAGGAGCAATATCAAACTATGGACCCACAAGGCAAGCAACCAACCAATTGATCATATCGATACAATCCCATGTTATCGCTCCTGCACTCATTTACTGCATTTAAGACAACACGTTTCAAACTGCTGTGTGCTATGGTAGTTGAACCCATTTCCTCTACATTACCTGTCTTTGCCACAGTAACTAGATGAAACCCACTAGCATGTGTAGGAGTTGATTGAGCCATGATTGTGTTTCCTACCTTGTTATGCCTGCTATGCTTAGAGTTGTGTCAGGTCTGGTTCATATGGGTGATGGGCTAGAGTGAAATGATCATGTCGGTAATGAGAGTGATGTGTTGAACACGATTTGGTAAAGGTATCGATGAGAGGCCATGTAGGAGTAGATGGTGGGTTGTTTCATTAGAACCGCCCTTAAGCACTGAGATATGTATGTGTGATTTAAGATTAAGCTACTACCATGCATTGGGCCCTGAAATATGACCCCGCTTGATTTCTTATCCAACCTAATCCTCTGGCCATGAGTTGCAAGTAGTTTCTGGTGTTTGTAGCTTACTGGAGGCCGTGGGCAGCACTGGCCCTCGAGGTGGGCTGTGATGCGGTACGTACGTGGCCTGGCATGCCAGGCTCCCGTTAGGTGTCTCAGAACCCTGTACACATCATTCGGGGCCGTATGTGGAATCCTCGGCCGGACTACCTGCGGATGGAACCTGAGGAGGCGATAAACCTGGACTACAGACTTAGGTGTTTAGGTAGGTCGTGGTCTACACCCATGTCGGGTTTCGCTGGAAGTCTGCCGAGCACTTGTCGTGTGCAGACGTTAAGTGGTGGAAACATGTATGAAGATGTACACCCCTGCAGGGTTAACATCATCTATTCGAATAGCCGCGTCCGCGGTAAAAGACTACTTGGTTGCCTATACAGTTCATAGACAAGTAAATGCAAACTATTAAAAGCATCAAGATAAGTGTGAGTGCCGAGGATGGCCCTTCCGTAGGATGACGGGGATGGATCCTCGGTAGTGTATTGAAGTGGTGTGTAGTGGACTCGAGTGCGCAAAACAATTACAAGTTGGAGTCTCATAAGATAGTTTAGCCAAGAGTCAAAGCTGGCTTGCTGCAATAACCCCACCATCCCTTCTTGGTAATGTGCATGTATGTAGGATCTGATGTAAATCTTGCTGAGTACCTTTGTACTCATGTTTGCTTAATTTTGGTTTTACAGAAGATGCTGCAACCCCTTCTGATGGGTTCTACATAGACCTTGACGTCGACAAATAGCTGAGGCCCAGGTGGTGATCCTGAGCACATGATGGACCTTCTTAGGATAGTTAGGCTTCCTCAAGCCTCTTTTATTTTCTAGATAGCTGTCCTAAGACATGTTGCTTCCGCTTATGGCTTGTATGTTTGTATGACTTGAATGCTGGGTCGTGTGACCCGTATCTGTGTGAATGTTATGTATGCTCTCTGGAGCTTTAAATAAAGTACCTGAGTTGTAGAGTTTTGTTGTGATGCCATGTTGTATTTGCACATATCGAGCATATTGTGTGTATGATTCAAATGCTTGGTATGTGTGGGATCTGACTATCTAGTAGTTTATCCTTGGTAGCCTCTCTTACCTGGAAATGTCTCCTAGTGCTTCCACTGAGCCTTGGTAGCTTGCTACTGCTCCGGAACACTTAGGCTATCCGCCATGTGTCCTTCTTCCTTCCTGTGTCTGTCCCTTCGGGGAAATGTCACGCGGTGTCTACCCGAGTGCTGTTAGCCTGCTACAGCCCGGTTTACCAGAGTCCTGCTAGCCCAGTTGCTATAGCCCAGATTCACTCGCTGATGACCGACACATTCGTTGATGGGTCATGTATGCCTGTCCCTGTAAGTTAGTGCCACTATGGGTTCACGACTAGCCATGTTAGCCTGGGGTCCCTGTCATATGGATGCTAGCGATACTATCATATACGTGTGCCAAAAGGCGCAAACAGTCCCGGGCCTGGTAAGGCGGCACCCATGGGAATACCGTGCGTGAGGCCACAAAGTGATATGAGGTGTTACATGCTAGATCGGTGTGGCATTGAGTCGGGGTCCTGACAGCGTTGGCATCAGAGGCGGACTGCCTGTAGGTTCTTCAAGCCAAACTGGTCAATGTCGAGTCTAGAAATGCTTTAGTTATATGTAGGGGAATTGATTGTGGGATGGAACATAAGGCTCTTTTTAATCCTTTACCTCATGGCATTCTGATCTGAGTCGGCCCATTCTTTCCACCGGGGGTTAAGGACTAGGATCTCTTCTCTCTATCAGTTCACGTGTTACTAATCCGTAGTAACTTATAGGATTGATGGTTACAAGCCCCAGTTCAGTTCTACTACTTCAGTATGATGTTAAGTTGGACCCATAACCTTGATATGGTGTTATTGAGTGTCGATGCAATCCTTTGCAAAGTGTCTCAAAATCCTTTTGAGCATTTACACTCGTTATGCTGTCCAATTTCTGCTAGGAATTCTAATGTCTTTAAATTATTGGTGTTCTACATGTCGTCTCGCACTGTTCACCAGGTGGTTCGACTGACCCGCGACATTGATGTGCCCGGGCATATGTCCATGTTAGTACGAGTGATGACTGAGAACGGCTACAGATGGGATCCTGAATATACCGTCGAGGAGCAGTTTCGCGACTTCAATCAGAGTCAGTTTATCTACACTGTGAGGATCTTCCCATCTTATCCCGGTTCTACTGAGCCTCTAAACTGGTCCTATGGCCTTGGTATCACCGTGGAGATGTCCATGCAGGACGCTGCCTACTCTATGATCTCCATCATCCGGGCTGGGTATGCATCGCTGAATGATACTGAGTTCCAATACCTGCCGGCGACACGCACTGGCCCAGAGTGCTATTACACTGGGTTATATAACGATGCTGCTCACGAGGAGCCACTACTTCGTACTACTACGGATATGTTGGAGGAGAGAGACCGAGAGAGCCGTGGCTTACGCATGGAGTTGTACAACACCCGCCAGGACCACTGGGCTACCTTGACACGGCTCGCACCAGCCGTGCAAAACGATTACCTAGATATGCATGACTTGTACCCTGTCCGCACACATCTTCCAGCATGCATGGATTATGCAGATGTCGGAGGTATCACGCCTCCGCGTGGGCGCCATCTTCCACCCTTCGTGGGGCCGAGGCCTCATCCGAGCCCGTATGGTCCACAGTGCCGACGTGATCGTGAGTTCCTGGATCCACACGTTCCGCTTCCAGGCTATGTAGGGGATCTCTATGAGGACTACTACTGAGCTGGATCTCGACACTAGTAGTTTGTAGTAGTTGTATTTCCACAGTCCTGCGAGTCTTGTGGAATACGATGTAGTGAGTACTAGCTTCCGGAGGTGTAGAAAAATAATGTATAGGAGCTTGGGATGCCTCCGATGAGATGTAATCTTCCTTTCACCGTAGTTGTACTCAGTTTGGTCTTGTACTAAACCATATGGTGTGTATCACGATGGAATAAATGTGGCAGTTTTGTATTTCCATGTCATACGAATGATCATCTTGCATTCCAAGTCATCCACTACATTCTGCACTTCTATGTCAGAATTTTTGTCATCCTTGTCTAAACCATTGTCTTCTTTTCCTAGGATGGTCAACACCCACAACAACCCTGCTGCCCCGGAGCAAGCTCAAGTTAGTGGGGCTAGAGATGCGAATCTGCCTCATCCTTGTTCTTTGGGTGAGGTCATGCTGGAGGCCGAGAGGAAAAAATGTGAGACCAATCGTTTGCTGGAAGGCATCGAGCAGAACACAACACAACACTAGAGGAACGACTTGGTGTCCCTCAGTGACTTCATCAAGTTGCACCCACCCACTTTCCATCATTTCGTCGAGCATCTCGACGCCGATGATTGGCTCTGCAGCATTACCCGCAAGCTACGCTCTGCACACGTAGCCGAAGCTAACAAGGTCACATATGCTGCCTATCATCTTGAAGGCCCCGCCAGCCTCTGGTGGGAGAACTATGAGGCCATGCGCCCAGCTGGCCAGGTCACCACTTGGGCAAAGTTTAGTGAGGCCTTCCATGAGCATCACATTCTGGAAGATCATATGGATCGCAACGGAGGTCTGCAGTTTCACCCGGGGTAGACTCACTGTGGATGCATACATCAGAGAGTTTGGAAACCTAAAACGATATGCAACCGAGGAAGTTTCCACCGATGCCAAGAAGCAGGCAAGGTTCAGCAAGGGACTTAGCCTCGAGCTTCGCCGTGATCTCCGACTGCATGAGTGCACATCCTTCCAGAAGTTAGTGAACAAGGCCATCAGTGCTGAGACAGGTCAGACTGATTTCGAAGCAACACGCAGGCACGGCCGTGACACTGGTTCCTCATGAAGTTCTGGCTCTCAGAAGCGCCGGGTGTGGGTGCCTAACACAGCTCTGCCACCCAGGTTCGCACCGAGGCCATCCTATCAGGCGCCTCGCCCAACTCAGTAGTATGCACCTCCCAAGCCTTATGGTGGATCAACCAACAATGGTCCCCCACGCACCAGCATGGTGACATGCTTCAAGTGTGGCAAACCGGGTCACTACATGCGAGAGTGTCCCCAGATCAACCCCAACCCCAACCAGTCCAGAAAGGCTATTGGCCGTGGCAAGCCAACAGGAAAGGTGTACTACGCCAAGCCGGCCACCGCTGCACGTGGCCATGTGAACTTTGTCTCAGCTGAAGAGGCTCAAGATGATCCCAATGTTGTTCGTTGTACGCTCCTTGTTAACTGCCATCCGGCATCTGGTCTTTTCGATACTGGAGCATCTCATTCATTTATATCCGAGAGCTATGCTCGTTTTCATAACACCGCATTTTGTGATATGCCTTCTACCATGGAAATTTCTACTCCTAGTTCTAGATGGCAAACTTCCAAAGTAAGCCATGGGAATGAATTCAAGTCGATAGACTCGTTTTCCTTGCGTCCTTGATAGCTCTCAAATCTTCAGACATTAATATCATCTTTGGTATGGACTGGATGTCAGTCCATCATGCTAAGACTGATTGCTTCTCTAGGATTGTTCAACTTACACACCCATCGGGCAAGGTAGTCAATGTCTTGACCCGATTAGCTAACCGTCAGCTCTACTTTATTAATGCCGGTCCTTTGCCAGACCTCGAAGACGTTCCGGTAGTCCGTCACTTTCCGGATGTCTTTCCAGAAGAACTGCCAGGTGTTCCACCTAACAGGGATGTCGAGTTCGTGATAGATCTTATCCCAGGAACTATTCCAATCTCTAGAAGACCCTATAAGATGGCACCACTAGGACTAGCTGAGCTTAAGAAACAACTTGATGAGTCCTTGAAAAGGGGTTTCATCCATCCTAGTTCTTCTCCATGGGCTTGTCCCGTCCTCTTCGTCAAGAAGAAGGATGGTACAGATCGGATGGTTTTGGATTATCGACCCATCAACTTGGTCACAATAAAGAACAAGTATCCGCTCCCCGGGACAACGACCTGTATGATCCGCTTGTTGGATCCTCAGTCTTTTCTAAGTTGGATTTGAGATTGGGATACCATCAAATCAAAATCAAGAACACGGACATTCCCAAAACGGCCTTTGTTACTCGTTATGGCCAATATGAGTACACTGTCATGTCCTTAGGTTTAACCAATGCCCCAGCCACCTTCTCTCGGTTAATGAACTCAATCTTCATGGGTATTTGGATAAATTCTTCGTGGTCTACCTCGATGATATACTCATCTACTCCAATAATGAGGAGGAACATGTCGAGCATCTAAGGCTAGTGTTGATGAAACTTCGAGAGAATCGCCTTTATGCCAAATTTTCTAAATGTTAACTTTGGTTGCCAGAAGTGACCTATCTAGGCCATGTAATCTCCGATAAGGGTATTGTTGTCAATCCCGAGCAAGTTCAAGCCGTTCTTAATTGGACTCCACCTGAATCGGTCAAGCAAGTTTGGAGTTTCCTTGGCTTAGCGAGCTACTGTCGCCACTTTGTCAAGAACTTCTCCAAAGTTGCTAAACCTCTAACTGAACTCCTCAAGAAAGATAAAAAGTTCGAGTGGACCCCACAATGTGAGCATAGTTTTGAGGAACTGAAAATACGCCTGACATCTGCTCCCGTACTGGTACCACCTGATTTTTCCAAGGACTTTGTTATTTATTGCGACGCCTCGCGACAAGAACTAGGTTGCATACTCATGCAAGATCGTCACGTAATTGCCTATGCTTCACGACAATTGCACCCACGTGAGTAAAATTATCCTACACATGATCTAGAGCTTGCAACTATAGTCCATGAACTCAAAACCTGGCGACATTACCTTCTCGGTAATCGTTGCGAAATCTTCACCGATCACCAAAGTCTGTAGTATATATTCACCCAACCGGATTTGAATGTCAGGCAAAGACGTTGGGTCGAGTTGACACGGATTTCGAATTAGGAATAACTTACACCCCAGGAAAAGCCAATGCCATGGCTGATGCACTAAGTCGCAAGTCGTATTGTAATAATCTGATGTTACAACAAGGTCAACCATTTCTCTATGAGGAATTTCGGAAGCTTAACCTTCACATCATTCCTCAAGGATTCCATTCCACTTTGGTGGCGAAACCTACTCTTATGGATCAAATAATCACTGCCCAAAAGCGAGATAAAGGGATATCCCGGATCAAGGAGAACATTGCTAGCAGAGATGCTAAATGTTTCTCTGCAAATGATCAAGGTGTTGTGTCCTTTGAGAACCGCCTAGTGGTTCCTAAGGACTAGCATCTACGACAGTTGATCCTTAAGGAGGCTCATGAATCTCCTCTTACCATTCATCCCGGAAGTACTAAGATGTATCAGGACCTACGCTAGAGGTTCTGGTGGACTAGGATGAAGAGACAAATTGCTCAGTATATTGCTAACTATGACGTCTGTCGTCGTGTTAAAGCAGAGCATCAACGGCCTGCTGGCACCCTTCAACCTTTAGCTATTCCTGAATGGAAATGGGATAAAATTGGTATGGATTTCATCACCGGTTTTCCCAGGACCAAGAGAGGGAATAACCCCATCTTCGTTGTCATCGATCGTCTTTCCAAAGTAGCCCATTTCTTGCCTGTTCGCGAGAGTATAACCGCTAGTCAGCTAGCAAATTTGTATATCTCCCGAATAGTGTTTCTCCATGGTGTTCCATTGGAAATCAACTCGGATCGTGGAAGCCTCTTCACCTCTCGATTTTGGGAAAGTTTGCAAAATGCTATGGGAACTCGTCTCTCCTTTAGCACCGCCTTCCACCCTCAATCAAGTGGTCAAGTAGAACGCGCCAATCAAATCCTAGAAGACATGCAAGCTTGGGCAAAGCTCCTTTTGAAGTTGCTTATAACAATAGCTATCAAGCTAGCTTGGGCAAAGCTCCTTTTGAAGTTCTCTATGGACGAAGGTGTCGAACGCCTCTTAACTGGTCAGAAACCGGGGAAAGACAATTCTTTGGCCCGGATATGATCCAAGAAATAGAAGAGCAAGTTCGCATTGTTCGTGAAAAGTTGAAAACAACCCAATCTCGTCAATAGAGCCAATATGATCGTAAACATAAGGCTATGACTTTTGAAGTTGACAAGAAGGCTTACCTTCGAGTTACTCCTCTGAAGGGAACCCAACGTTTCGGTATCAAGGGAAAATTGGCTCCACGCTACATTGGACCTTTTCACATTCTTGCCAAACGAGGAGAAGTTGCCTACCAACTGGAACTACCTCCGCACCTTTCCAGAGTCCATGACGTCTTCCACATTTCTCAACTCAGGCGTTGATTCTCGGTTCCTATCCGTGGAGTGGACCACGAAACACTTGATCTCCAAGAAACCTCACATATCGGGAATACCACGTTCGTATCCTTGATCAAGCCGAGCGTACCACTCGACGCCATAACATCAAGTTTCTCAAGGTTCAATAGTCGCACCATTCCGAGAAAGAAGCCACTTGGGAAAGGGAGGATCGTCTTCGACTTGAGTAACCCACCTTCTTCCCGGAGGATCCTAAATCTCGGGACAAGATTTTTCTGAGTGGGGGTGAGTTGTCACACCCTAGCTAGTTCATGAATTAGAGTGCTTGCATCATGTCTACTTTGAACATAAACTTGGAAATGGGGATGAGAGAACCCCCAGCACCCCCTGAAACCAACTAGGGTTTACTAAAATTGTTTTCAATGAACCTGAAATGCCCTTCTAAAATGTTCATCATCTTTGCCTTGGTCTTAAACCTCTGACAAAAATAGTGCACAAATTTCTAGGACATCCTAAGGTCACTGGATTAATCATATGATATTTGAATTTGGGCATGTAAATACTATAAAATATTTCAAATGTCCAAATAATCCCAAACTAAAATGTTCCATGTTGGATATATTCTAAACAATGGGCATGTGCAGTTTGGTGATTTTTGAAAGTGCCTAGGTATATTTTAGAAATGCCACAAACTTGTAGAAATAAAAGAAAAAAGAAATAAAAGGAGAAGCTCACTTACCTGGCCGATTCCACCACCCGGCCCACCTGGCGGCCCAGCACTGTGCTGGCCCATGCCAGCCAGCTGCTTCTTCCCCGCCAGGTAGGCAGGGAGGTGACGCCGATGAGCGGGAGCTCGCCACGGCGCCACCTGCTTGCCGCTCGGCCCCCTGGACGCACGGGTCGACCTCCATGTCGCCCCCTCGACCGCCTGGACATCTCCATTCGCCCCCAACGCTTCACCCTCGCTCCCGTCCGCCATGACCGACGCAGCCGCAACCGCCTTGCCGTCGTAGACGTGGCCACCGCCATCTTTGCGTCGTCTCGCCGTGTCCAGCAGCTCCACCCCCCTCCTCTCCATCGAGCAGACCGAGCCCCGAGCGCTCGTTCACCCCGAAGCCACTTCACCGACCTCGCCCGACTCCGCCGTCGCCGGAGATCCCCTTCGCCGTCAATGCTGCTCTAGCTCGTCCCCGATTGCGCCGCCTAGCTCATTGTGACCGCCGTGAGCTTCTGCCCCTTCCCATCCTTCTCGTTCCCGTTGTCGTCCACTTCATCGACTACAACGAGCTCCACCGCACACGCCGCCGCCTGAGCTCGTCGCCGACATAGCTCCGGCGACCCAACGGCCACACCACCATGTCCACTCACTTCCCAGCACCCCCTAGGCCATGTAGGAGCTGGCCTCAAGCCTCCAAGACAACTACAACGACGAGTTCGACCTCGGCGAGACTCCGACAGCCGCACAGCTCATGCCGGCATCATTTCCGGCGACCTGGAGCTCAACCACCACCACCACCCGACGCGGCTCACTCCCAGCTTCACGTAGATGGCCTTCGCTGCCCATTTGGTCGCCAGAGGGCAAAACCAGCACCTCCGCCGCGTCTGGACATCGCCGGCGGCTAAACACCGGCGAGTCAGCGTAGTCTGACCAGGGGTCTGACTCCCCTGGGTCACTAACATGTGGGCCCTGTCATTTGGTCAAACCAAGGTTAGTGCTAAACTAATCCTAATTAACATAGTTGACTAACAGAGACACTGACCAGTGGGTCCCACTAGTCAGGTTTGACCCGGATGCCGCTGTTGACCTGCTGACGCAATGCTGTAACAGTGCTGACGCAATAACTCACTTTTCTGGAGTTATTCTTATTCAGGAAATTCCAGAAATTAGTGCAAACTTTAAAAATTCATAGAAATTAATGTGTGATAGAGGCAAAGGTGTCCCGTCTTTCGATGAGATGATGGATATCGCTTTGGTGGAAGTCGACTTTGACGATCCGACTACGAACGTGCGAGGACGTCGCGCCTTAGCAATCGCTAAACCAACTCCGAGAGGTTATTGACCACGCCGGAGCACGATCAACCTGACCACGAGGGTCTGTTTCCTGCGAGCAAACGAAGAACAAGCAAGAAACTAAGATTGCAATCTGGATATTGCGAATATAAGATGAAAGCTTTATTGATCAAGGTGGGGTTCTGTGACGCCTTTGTCTGGTCGTTGAACACAAACGAAGTACGTGAAGTTGCAGCTATGGCGAACTTTTAATCTAAACAAAACCCAAAGTCTAAACGGTGCCCTAAGGGCTGTATATATGGAGGAAGAGGGGGGGAATTTCGTGGCCCTTGGTGGAGGGGTCCGAAATCAACCCTATCTCTTGTTTCCCCACACATACGGACTCTAAAAATAGCCTATACTTATGTATTTCGAAATTACATGGGCCTGGCCCAATAATAAGGTGACGCAGCACCTAAAATAGCCTCGGGACGAAATTTATGAAGTGGCATCTTGTATATTTCGTCCAAGGCTTCATGCACCCATTATGGTGGCTTCAAAGTCCTGAAATCATCACTTGTAACTCCGTTCTTGTTCCCCTTGCGCATGCCATCATCTCCATGCTTGTTCTTGCTCCAATGTTCATCCTTCTCCAAGCTAGGCCCTTCATTTGTAAGCAAAACAAATGTATCCAATTTAGGCAGCATCATATTCTGATGAACATTAGAATCATTACCAAGAAACGAAAGTACCTGGTAATTTAGTTGGCGTGCACGAGCTCTAGTAATTGGTCCAGTATGTATAGCAGCAGAGGCTGTGGGTGTAACAATTGTATTGATGTCCTCATCATCCTCCCCTTCTTGAAATGAAGTCGTCCTCGACGGAAGTTCATCTTCCTCACCCAAATAAGGCTTCAAATCTGCAATGTTAAAAGTGGGACTAACCCCAAAATCTGCAGGCAGCTCAAGTTTATATGCATTATCATTTATTTTCTCTAACACCTTAAAGGGTCCATCAGCACGTGGCATTAGCTTTGATTTGCGCAAATCAGGAAATCTATCCTTACGCAAATGTAACCAAACAAGATCTCCAGGTGCAAACACAACATGTTTTCTACCCTTATCTCCAGCAAGTTTATATTTAGCATTCATACGCTCAATGTTTTCCTTAGTTAACTCATGCATTTTTAAAATCAATTCAGCACGTTGTTTAGCATCAAAATTAACCTTCTCCGAAGATGGAAGAGGCAACAAATCAATAGGTGCACGAGGTAGAAAACCATACACAACTTCAAAAGGGCACATCTTAGTAGTAGAATGCAATGAACGATTATAAGCAAATTCAATATGAGGCAAGCATTCCTCCCACATTTTCTTATTATTCTTCAAAACAACCCTAAGCATAGTAGACAACGTTCTATTGACTACTTCAGTTTGTCCATCAGTTTGGGGGTGACAAGTAGTACTAAAAAGCAGTTTAGTCCCCAACTTAGCCCATAAACATCTCCAAAAGTGGCTAAGAAATTTAGTATCACGATCTGAAACAATAGTATTTGGCACACCATGCAAGCGAATAATTTCACGAAAGAACAAATCAGCAACATTAACAGCATCATCGCTTTTATGACATGGTATAAAGTGTGCCATTTTCGAGAATCTATCCACGACAACAAATATGCTATCCCTCCCCTTCTTTGTTCGAGGTAAACCTAAAACAAAGTCCATAGATATATCCTCCCAACGAACACTAGGTACAGGCAAAGGCATATATAAACCATGAGGATTGAGTCGTGACTTAGCTTTTTGACATGTAGTGCATCGAGCAATAAAACGCTCAACATCCCGTCTCATCTTTGGCCAAAAGAAATGTGTAGCAAGTACGTCCTCCGTCTTCTTCACGCCAAAGTGTCCCATTAATCCTCCTCCATGCGCCTCCTGCAACAACAAAAGACGAACGGAGCTAGCTGGAATGCATAGCTTGTTAGCACGAAACACAAATCCATCGTTAACGACAAACTTGTTCCACATTCTTCCTTCTTTACAATTCTGCATTACATCTTTAAAATCAGCATCATGCACATATTGATCTTTGATGGTCTCCAAACCAAATATTTTGAAGTCAAGTTGTGAAAGCATAGTATAGCGACGAGACAATGCATCAGCAATAAAATTTTCTTTTCCCTTCTTGTGTTTAATGACATAAGGGAAAGTCTCAATGAATTCAACCCATTTAGCATGTCTACGATTCAGTTTAGCTTGACTTTTAATATGTTTCAAAGATTCATGATCAGAATGTATAACAAATTCTTTGGGCCATAAATAATGTTGCCATGTTTCTAAACTCCGAACAAGAGCATATAATTCTTTATCATAAGTAGAATAATTCAGACTAGGCCCACTCAATTTTTCAGAAAAGTATGCAACAGGTTTGCCATCTTGTAATAACACACCTCCTAATCCAATTCCACTAGCATCACATTCAAGCTCAAAAGTCTTATTAAAATCAGGAAGTTGGAGTAAAGGAGCATGTGTTAACTTATCTTTCAATACCGTGAAGGCTTCTTCCTGTGCGGTACCCCAAAGAAAAGGCACATCTTTCTTTGTAAGCTCATTGAGAGCTGCAGCAATGGTGCTGAAATCTCTCACAAAACGCCTATAGAACCCAGCGAGGCCAAGAAAACTCCTCACTTGTGTGACCGCTTTGGGTTGCGGCCAACTCTCAATAGCTTCAATCTTGGCTTTATCAACTTCAATTCCCTATGGAGTAACAACATAGCCAAGAAAAGATACTCGGTCGGTGCAAAAGGTGCACTTCCCAAGGTTACCAAACAAACGTGCATCACGTAGAGCAATAAAAACAGCACGTAAATGTTCCAAATGTTCTTCCAAAGATCTGCTATAAATCAATATGTCATCAAAGTAAACTACCACAAATCGTCCAATGAAAGCACGTAAAACTTCGTTCATTAATCTCATGAAAGTACTAGGTGCATTAGTTAACCCAAAAGGCATGACTAACCACTCATATAATCCAAACTTAGTTTTGAATGTTGTTTTCCATTCATCTCCCAATTTCATACGAATTTGATGGTATCCACTACGCAAATCAACTTTGGAGAATATTGTAGAGCCACTCAATTCATCAAGCATATCATCTAGCCTAGGAATAGGATGACGATAACGAATAGTAATATTATTAATGCCTCTACAATCAACACACATACGTGATGTACCATCCTTTTTCGGCACTAGAATAATAGGAACAGCATAAGGACTAAGGGATTCGCGTATATAACCTTTGTCGAGAAGCTCTTGTACTTGACGCATAATCTCCTTCGTCTCCTCTGGATTGGTACGGTATGGTGCACGGTTTGGCAGTGAAGCACCGGGAATTAAGTCAATCTGTTGCTCAATCCCTCGAATAGACGGTAATCCCGGTGGCACGTCTTGTGGAAAGACGTCAGCGAACTCCTGCAAAATGTTAGTGACAGCAGGAGGCAAAGAGGAAGGCACGTCCTCGAATGAAAATAATGCCTCTTTGCACACAAAAGCATAGCAAACAGATTTGCTAAAATCTAGCTCATCAATATCAGATTTGGTGGCAAATAAACATGCACTTTTCAATTTAATTTCAGAAGCAACACTAGATGGTTTATTATTAGGCTTCATTTGTTGCTCAAATTCTTTTGCCACAATCTGATTTTCACTCTTATTCGTCTCCTGTTTTGCTTTATTAGCTCTATTAATATCATCTTTCAAAATGGAATCAGGAGTCATAGGAAGCAAAGTAATATTTTTATCCTTATGAACAAGAGTATAGTGATTGTTTCTACCATGGTGTACAGAATTTTTATCAAATTGCCATGGTCTACCAAGTAATAAGGAACATGCTTGCATAGGTACCACATCACAATCAACATAATCAGCATATGTAGAGATACTAAAATGCACACGAACAGTACGTGTTACCTTAACCTTGCCGCTGTTGTTGAACCATTGGATGTAGTAAGGATGTGGATGTGGTCTTGTGGTGAGAGAAAGCTTCTCCACCATCTCCTTGCTAGCCAAGTTGTTGCAGCTCCCTCCGTCTATGATGACACGCACAGGACGTTCCTTCACAACTCCCTTGGTATGGAACAAATTGTGCCTCTGATTTTGCTCAGCTTGTGTGATCTGCACACTCAAAACACGTTGAGCAACTAAACATTCATACCTGTCAGCGTCTTCAGGAGCCATGTATTGCGTCTCATGATCAGAATCATCTCCACCATGTTCTTCACGTGTAATAAGAGCAAAAGTTTCCTCATCATAGTCACTAGCAGACTCATATCCACCATCCGCGGTAGCAATCATCACACGCGGAGATTTGCATTCTCTCGCATAATGACCTCCTCCCTTACAACGACGACAAATAATATCACTTGTGTGCCCTATTGATGCCATGGAAGAAGAAGAACGCTGTGCAGGCCCCGTAGGTGCGCTCTTGGCAGATAATGGTGGTTGTGCCTATTTTCTTGTATCACGGCTGGAGGTGGCACCGGATGGAGGTGCTGGTGCAGTTGAAGTAGAAGATGCACGTGGTGTCCATGATGAAGGTCGGCCTGCAGAAAAGTTAGTTCGCCCCAATGCTTGTCGATTCTGCACTTCACGTTCAGCTTTACAAGCAAGATGGAATAAACGAGTGATATTAGTATACTCCTTATAGTCTAGAATGGTCTGAATCTCTCTATTTAATCCACCCAGAAAACGTGCAAGCATAGCTTCATTCTCCTCAACAATACCACATCGAATCATGCCAGTTTGTAATTCCTGATAATATTCTTCTACAGAATTTTTTCCTTGTCTTAAACGTTGCAATTTTTGAAGCAATTCACGTTGATAATATGGTGGAACCTAACGCGTACGCATAGCGGTTTTCAAAGCAGCCCAAGTAGTTGGAATAGGATATAATCTACAATGTTCAGACCACCAGACACATGCAAAACTAGTGAAAGCACAAACAGCAGCAGCAACCCGTCTCTCCTCGGGATATTGTAAACATGTAAAACGTTGTTCAGTTTCTAACTCCCAAGTAAGATATATATCAGGAACATATCTACCCTCAAATGGTGGAATATTCAATTTCAGTTTAGGAATATGGACATCATCTCGTACCTGAGGTGGTGGTGCAGGCCTACCATTACGAATATATACCTGAGGTCGACCTGGTGGTGGTGGTGCTGGTGGCTGCACATAGTTCGGATTTTGATCAACCTCATCCTCATAATCTCCCACATAATCATCATCCTCCTGGGTACCAGCAGCAGCAGTAGCAGGAGCCAAAGAAGCACCAACAGCAGTAGCAGCGGCACCAGAATTTTGTCCTGGCTCAATAGGAACATGCTGTGCTCGTCCATACTGATTCGGAAGGGGACGTAGTTGTTGTTGTTGCAGAGGTGCAACAGGTGCAGCCGGTGGTGGAAGACGCGCAAGCAGTTCATTAAATCTGTTATCGAGCTTTGTTTCGAACGTCTTCTCAAGGACAGTAATCTTCTCCATGGCCTCTTCAAAATTGTTCAGCACATCTTGCACCTGTTCAGTCATCATTTGCTGAAACTTATCATGAAGCTCCTTGTTCGATAAGTTCTCCCAGTCAATCTCGTCGGCTTGTGATCCTGGCATGGTTAGCAGCAGTAGAAACACACAAGAATATGATCCTACAGACTACTAAGAAGTTGTGGTGGTGTATCACAAACCCGTCAAGCAAACCTCAAATTCTTACCAGTTCTTACTCAGCAGCAGGTGGTGATCGGCAACCGTTGTAGTCAAAACTTCTCAAAGCTTGGATAGAGCGATTACTAGGGAAAGTCAATGGCACGACGTAGATGTATGTGGAGCTGGGAAGGCTTATAATATGGTAGCAAAAAGGGTCAGCAATAATCAATTTAGAGATGCAAAGTTGAATAAACGCTCAACGACGGTACTGTGCTGGTCCTAGGCTAGACCGTGCTAGAGACGCGAGCCTAGAACACTAACAAAATCATGGCGCTGCACGTAAACAAGGGAAAAGCACACTCTCGAAAAAAAATTTTGCTCTTTTTTTTGCGCTGCTCTTTTTTTTTGCGAAAAATCACTATAATGGCGAGTGTCTCAAAACTCTTCCTAGGTCAAACTGACAGGATGGGCACGAAACTTTTGTGACCAAAAAAAAAAATTTTGACTGCCCGGACCCAAAAACTGGAAACGGGTCAAAAGAAACTTTCTATAACGGCGACTGTCTCAATACGCTTAGAAACACCTAAAAATAGTGACTACCTCCGCACCTTTCCAGAGTCCATGACGTCTTCCACGTTTCTCAACTCAGGCGTTGCTTCTCGGTTCCTATCCGTGGAGTGGACCAGAAACACTTGATCTCCAAGAAACCTCACATATCGGGAATACCACGTTCGTATCCTTGATCAAGCCGAGCGTACCACTCGACGCCATAACATCAAGTTTCTCAAGGTTCAATAGTCGCACCATTCCGAGAAAGAAGCCACTTGGGAAAGGGAGGATCGTCTTCGACTTGAGTAACCCACCTTCTTCCCGGAGGATCCTAAATCTCGGGACAAGATTTTTCTGAGTGGGGGTGAGTTGTCACACCCTAGCTAGTTCATGAATTAGAGTGCTTGCATCATGTCTACTTTGAACATAAACTTGGAAATGGGGATGAGAGAACCCCCAGCACCCCCTGAAACCAACTAGGGTTTACTAAAATTGTTTTCAATGAACCTGAAATGCCCTTCTAAAATGTTCATCATCTTTGCCTTGGTCTTAAACCTCTGACAAAAATAGTGCACAAATTTCTAGGACATCCTAAGGTCACTGGATTAATCATATGATATTTGAATTTGGGCATGTAAATACTATAAAATATTTCAAATGTCCAAATAATCCCAAACTAAAATGTTCCATGTTGGATATATTCTAAACAATGGGCATGTGCAGTTTGGTGATTTTTGAAAGTGCCTAGGTATATTTTAGAAATGCCACAAACTTGTAGAAATAAAAGAAAAAAGAAATAAAAGGAGAAGCTCACTTACCTGGCCGATTCCACCACCCGGCCCACCTGGCGGCCCAGCACTGTGCTGGCCCATGCCAGCCAGCTGCTTCTTCCCCGCCAGGCAGGCAGGGAGGTGACGCCGATGAGCGGGAGCTCGCCACGGCGCCACCTGCTTGCCGCTCGGCCCCTTGGACGCACGGGTCGACCTCCATGTCGCCCCCTCGACCGCCTGGACATCTCCATTCGCCCCCAACGCTTCTCCCTCGCTCCCGTCCGCCATGACCGACGCAGCCGCAACCGCCTTGCCTTCGTAGATGTGGCCACCGCCATCTCTGCGTCGTCTCGCCGTGTCCAGCAGCTCCACCCCCCTCTCCATCGAGCTGACCGAGCCCCGAGCGCTCGGTCACCCCGAAGCCACTTCACCGACCTCGCCCGACTCCGCCGTCGCCGGAGATCCCCTTCGCCGTCAATGCTGCTCTAGCTCGTCCCCGATTGCGCCGCCTAGCTCATTGTGACCGCCGTGAGCTTCTGCCCCTTCCCATCCTTCTCGTTCTCGTTGTCGTCCACTTCATCGACTACAACGAGCTCCACCGCACGTGCCGCCGCCTGAGCTCGTCGCCGACATAGCTCCGGCGACCCAACGGCCACACCACCATGTCCACTCACTTCACAGCACCCCCTAGGCCATGTAGGAGCTGGCCTCAAGCCTCCAAGACAACTACAGCGACGAGTTCGACCTCGGCGGTACTCCGACAGCCGCACAGCTCATGCCGGCATCATTTCCGGCGACCTGGAGCTCAACCACCACCACCACCCGACGCGGCTCACTCCCAGCTTCACGTAGATGGCCTTCGCTGCCCATTTGGTCGCCAGAGGGCAAAACCAGCACCTCCGCCGCGTCTGGACATCGCCGGCGGCTAAACACCGGCGAGTCAGCGTAGTCTGACCAGGGGTCTGACTCCCCTGGGTCACTAACATGTGGGCCCTGTCATTTGGTCAAACCTAGGTTAGTGCTAAACTAATCCTAATTAACATAGTTGACTAACACAGACACTGACCAGTGGGTCCCACTAGTCAGGTTTGACCCGGATGCCGCTGTTGACCTGCTGACGCAATGCTGACACAGTGCTGACGCAATAACTCACTTTTCTGGAGTTATTCTTATTCAGGAAATTCCAGAAATTAGTGCAAACTTTAAAAATTCATAGAAATTAATGTGTGATAGAGGCAAAGGTGTCCCGTCTTTCGATGAGATGATGGATACCGCTTTGGTGGAAGTCGACTTTGACGATCCGACTACGAACGTGCGAGGACGTCGCGCCTTAGCAATCGCTAAACCAACTCCGAGAGGTTATTGACCACGCCGGAGCACGATCAACCTGACCACGAGGGTCTGTTTCCTGCGAGCAAACGAAGAACAAGCAAGAAACTAAGATTGCAATCTGGATATTGCGAATATAAGATGAAAGCTTTATTGATCAAGGTGGGGTTCTGTGACGCCTTTGTCTGGTCGTTGAACACAAACGAAGTACGCGAAGTTGCAGCTATGGCGAACTTTTAATCTAAACAAAACCCAAAGTCTAAACGATGCCCTAAGGGCTGTATATATGGAGGAAGAGGGGGGAATTTCGTGGCCCTTGGTGGAGGGGTCCGAAATCAACCCTATCTCTTGTTTCCCCACACATACGGACTCTAAAAATAGCCTATACTTATGTATTTCGAAATTACATGGGCCTGGCCCAATAATAAGGTGACGCAGCACCTAAAATAGCCTCGGGACGAAATTTATGAAGTGGCATCTTGCATATTTCGTCCAAGGCTTCATGCACCCATTATGGTGGCTTCAAAGTCCTGAAATCATCACTTGTAACTCCGTTCTTGTTTCCCTTGCGCATGCCATCATCTCCATGCTTGTTCTTGCTCCAATGTTCATCCTTCTCCAAGCTAGGCCCTTCATTTGTAAGCAAAACAAATGTATCCAATTTAGGCAGCATCATATTCTCATGAACATTAGAATCATTACAAAGAAACGAAAGTACCTGGTAATTTAGTTGGCGTGCACGAGCTCTAGTAATTGGTCCAGTATGTATAGCAGCAGGGGCTGTGGGTGTAACAATTGTATTGATGTCCTCATCAGGAGGGGTCCGAAATCAACCCTATCTCTTGTTTCCCCACACATACGGACTCTAAAAATAGCCTATACTTATGTATTTCGAAATTACATGGGCCTGGCCCAATAATAAGGTGACGCAGCACCTAAAATAGCCTCGGGACGAAATTTATGAAGTGGCATCTTGTATATTTCGTCCAAGGCTTCATGGACCCATTATGGTGGCTTCAAAGTCCTGAAATCATCACTTGTAACTCCGTTCTTGTTCCCCTTGCGCATGCCATCATCTCCATGCTTGTTCTTGCTCCAATGTTCATCCTTCTCCAAGCTAGGCCCTTCATTTGTAAGCAAAACAAATGTATCCAATTTAGGCAGCATCATATTCTCATGAACATTAGAATCATTACCAAGAAACGAAAGTACCTGGTAATTTAGTTGGCGTGCACGAGCTCTGGTAATTGGTCCAGTATGTATAGCAGCAGGGGCTGTGGGTGTAACAATTGTATTGATGTCCTCATCATCCTCCCCTTCTTGAAATGAAGTCGTCCTCGACGGAAGTTCATCTTCCTCACCCAAATAAGGCTTCAAATCTGCAATGTTAAAAGTGGGACTAACCCCAAAATCTGCAGGCAGCTCAAGTTTATATGCATTATCATTTATTTTCTCTAACACCTTAAAGGGACCATCAGCACGTGGCATTAACTTTGATTTGCCCAAATCAGGAAATCTATCCTTACGCAAATGTAACCAAACAAGATCTCCAGGTGCAAACACAACATGTTTTCTACCCTTATCTCCAGCAAGTTTATATTTAGCATTCATACGCTCAATGTTTTCCTTAGTTAACTCATGCATTTTTAAAATCAATTCAGCATGTTGTTTAGCATCAAAATTAACCTTCTCCGAAGATGGAAGAGGCAACAAATCAATAGGTGCACGAGGTAGGAAACCATACACAACTTCAAAAGGGCACATCTTAGTAGTAGAATGCAATGAACGATTATAAGCAAATTCAATATGAGGCAAGCATTCCTCCCACATTTTCTTATTATTCTTCAAAACAGCCCTAAGCATAGTAGACAACGTTCTATTGACTACTTCAGTTCGTCCATCAGTTTGGGGGTGACAAGTAGTACTAAAAAGCAGTTTAGTGCCCAACTTAGCCCATAAACATCTCCAAAAGTGGCTAAGAAATTTAGTATCACGATCTGAAACAATAGTATTTGGCACACCATGCAAGCGAATAATTTCACGAAAGAACAAATCAGCAACATTAACAGCATCATCGCTTTTATGACATGGTATAAAGTGTGCCATTTTCGAGAATCTATCCACGACAAGAAATATGCTATCCCTCCCCTTCTTTATTGATGAGGACATCAATACAATTGTTACACCCACAGCCCCTGCTGCTATACATACTGGACCAATTACTAGAGCTCGTGCACGCCAACTAAATTACCAGGTACTTTCGTTTCTTGGTAATGATTCTAATGTTTATGAGAATATGATGCTGCCTAAATTGGATACATTTGTTTTGCTTACAAATGAAGGGCCTAGCTTGGAGAAGGATGAACATTGGAGCAAGAACAAGCATGGAGATGATGGCATGCGCAAGGGAAACAAGAACGGAGTTACAAGTGATGATTTCAGGACTTTGAAGCCACCATAATGGGTGCATGAAGCCTTGGACGAAATATACAAGATGCCACTTCATAAATTTCGTCCCGAGGCTATTTTAGGTGCTGCGTCACCTTATTATTGGGCCAGGCCCATGTAATTTCTAAATACATAAGTATAGGCTATTTTTAGAGTCCGTATGTGTGGGGAAACAAGAGATAGGGTTGATTTCGGACCCCTCCACCAAGGGCCACGAAATTCCCCCCTCTTCCTCCATATATACAGCCCTTAGGGCATCGTTTAGACTTTGGGTTTTGTTTAGATTGAAAGTTCGCCATAGCTGCAACTTCGCGTACTTCGTTTGTGTTCAACGACCAGACAAAGGCGTCACAGAACCCCACCTTGATCAATAAAGCTTTCATCTTATATTCGCAATATCCAGATTGCAATCTTAGTTTCTTGCTTGTTCTTCGTTTGCTCGCAGGAAACAGACCCTCGTGGTCAGGTTGATCGTGCTCCGGCGTGGTCAATAACCTCTCGGAGTTGGTTTAGCGATTGCTAAGGCGCGACGTCCTCGCACGTTCGTAGTCGGATCGTCAAAGTCGACTTCCACCAAAGCGAAATCCACCATCTCATCGAAAGACGGGACACCTTTGCCTCTATCACCTCCACCAAGGGCCACGAAATTCCCCCTCTCTTCCTCCATATATACAGCCCTTAGGGCATCGTTTAGACTTTGGGTTTTGTTTAGATTAAAAGTTCGCCATAGCTGCAACTTCGCGTACTTCGTTTGTGTTCAACGACCAGACAAAGGCGTCACAGAACCCCACCTTGATCAATAAAGCTTTCATCTTATATTCGCAATATCCAGATTGCAATCTTAGTTTCTTGCTTGTTCTTCGTTTGCTCGCAGGAAACAGACCCTCGTGGTCAGGTTGATCGTGCTCCGGCGTGGTCAATAACCTCTCGGAGTTGGTTTAGCGATTGCTAAGGCGCGACGTCCTCGCACGTTCGTAGTCGGATCGTCAAAGTCGACTTCCACCAAAGCGAAATCCACCATCTCATCGAAAGACGGGACACCTTTGCCTCTATCAAGATGATGAGGACATCAATACAATTGTTACACCCACAGCCCCTGCTACTATACATACTGGACCAATTACTAGAGCTCGTGCACGCCAACTAAATTACCAGGTACTTTCGTTTCTTGGTAATGATTCTAATGTTCATGAGAATATGATGCTGCCTAAATTGGATACATTTGTTTTGCTTACAAATGAAGGGCCTAGCTTGGAGAAGGATGAACATTGGAGCAAGAACAAGCATGGAGATGATGGCATGCGCAAGGGGAACAAGAACGGAGTTACAAGTGATGATTTCAGGACTTTGAAGCCACCATAATGGGTGCATGAAGCCTTGGACGAAATATACAAGATGCCACTTCATAAATTTCGTCCCGAGGCTATTTTAGGTGCTGCGTCACCTTATTATTGGGCCAGGCCCATGTAATTTCGAAATGCATAAGTATAGGCTATTTTTAGAGTCCGTATGTGTGGGGAAACAAGAGATAGGGTTGATTTCGGACCCCTCCACCAAGGGCCACGAAATTCCCCCCTCTTCCTCCATATATACAGCCCTTAGGGCATCGTTTAGACTTTGGGTTTTGTTTAGATTAAAAGTTCTCCATAGCTGCAACTTCGCGTACTTCGTTTGTGTTCAACGACCAGACAAAGGCGTCACAGAACCCCACCTTGATCAATAAAGCTTTCATCTTATATTCGCAATATCCAGATTGCAATCTCAGTTTCTTGCTTGTTCTTCGTTTGCTCGCAGGAAACAGACCCTCGTGGTCAGGTTGATCGTGCTCCGGCGTGGTCAATAACCTCTCGGAGTTGGTTTAGTGATTGCTAAGGCGCGACGTCCTCGCACGTTCGTAGTCGGATCGTCAAAGTCGACTTCCACCAAAGCGAAATCCACCATCTCATCGAAAGACGGGACACCTTAGCCTCTATCAAGTGGTATCAGATTTCCAGGTTGCTCGGTGAGATTTTACAGTTTTTCGTAGTTTAGATCGAGTCTGTTCTTCATACCTACAGTCCACGAAAAAGCCACCAAAAACAAATTAGGGTTAGTTCATCATATCCGAACCAATCTGAGCCTTTGCATAATCTTTTTAGGGTTTTGCTTTGTTGAATTTGCGGTTGCATCGTCGTGTCTAGTTGCTGGTCTTAGAGTCTAGTCTTTTAGAGTTTCGAGTTCTGGTCATAAGTTGTCACGCCGCCGCCGCACCATCATCATCGCCCCTGCCGTCTACCACCACCGCTCCGAATACGTATCCATATACCACCACCAATCCGTGTCCATATACCACCACCGATCCATATCCATATACTACCACCGCTACCACCACCGCTGCCATATACCACCACCATATATCCACCACCAATCCGAGTTCTTGCTTATTAGGGTTGTTTTCGAGATCCATCTAGATTCCGATTCGTGTTTCCTTGCCGGAGTAGGTTTCGGGAAAAAAAAAAGAGTCGGGTAGCCACGCTCCGTTTAGGCCCAAAATTTTTCGAAAACGCATTTTTTGAAAAAATTTCTGGCTATCCTATTTTTAGGTGTTTCTGAGTGTTTTGAGACAGGTGCCATTATAGGAAGTTTTTTTTGACCCGTTTCCAGTTTTTGGGTCCGGGCAGTCAAAAAAAAAACTTGGTCAAAAAAATTTCATGCCCATCCTGTCAGTTTGAGTTAAGAAGAGTTTTGAGACACTCGCCATTATAGTGATTTTTCGCAAAAAAAAAAGCAGCGCAAAAAAAAAAGAGCGCAAAAAAAAGAGCGAAAAAAAAATTCCAGAGTGTGCTTTTCCCTTGTTTACGTGCCGCGCCGTGATTTTGTTAGTGTTCTAGGCTCGCGTCTCTAGCACAGTCTAGCCTAGGACCAGCACAGTACCGTCGTTGAGCGTTTATTCAACTTTGCATCTCTGAATTGATTATTGCTGACCCTTTTTGCTACCATATTATAAGCCTTCCCAGCTCCACATACATCTACGTCGTGCGTTTGACTCTCCCTGGTAATCGCTCTATCCAAGCTTTGAGAGTTTTTGACTACAACGGTTGCCGATCACCGCCTGCTGCTGGGTAAGAACTGGTAAGAATTTGAGATTTGCTTGATGGATTTGTGACACCCACCACCACCACTTGTTCGTAGTCTGTAGGATCATATTCTTGTGTGTTTCTATTGCTGCTAATGATAGAGGCGAGGGTCCCGATCTTTCGATGAGATGATAACTATCGATTTGGTGAAGATGACTTTGACGATCCGACTACAAACGTGCACGACGTTGCGCCTTAGCAATCGCTAAACCAACTCCGAGAGGTTATTGACCACGCTGAAGCACAATCAACCTGACCACGAAGGTCTATTCCTGCAAGCAATCGAAGAACGAGCAAGAATATTATAAAGCAATCTGAATATTGCGAATATATATGAAGTATTGATAATGGTGGGGATCCGTAAGCGGTCTTGGTCTGGTCGTTGGACACAAACAAAGTACACGAAGTTGCAATGGCTAACTTTTAACTAAACAAATCCCAAAGTCTAAACGATGCCCTAAGGGCTGTATATATGGAGGAAGAGGGGGGAATTTCGTGGCCCTTGGTGGAGGGGTCCGAAATCAACCCTATCTCTTGTTTCCCCACACATACGGACTCTAAAAATAGCCTATACTTATGTATTTCGAAATTACATGGGCCTGGCCCAATAAAAAGGTGACGCAGCACCTAAAATAGCCTCGGGACGACATTTATGAAGTGGCATCTTGTATATTTCGTCCAAGGCTTCATGCACCCATTATGGTGGCTTCAAAGTCCTGAAATCATCACTTGTAACTCCGTTCTTGTTTCCCTTGCGCATGCCATCATCTCCATGCTTGTTCTTGCTCCAATGTTCATCCTTCTCCAAGCTAGGCCCTTCATTTGTAAGCAAAACAAATGTATCCAATTTAGGCAGCATCATATTCTCATGAACATTAGAATCATTACCAAGAAACGAAAGTACCTGGTAATTTAGTTGGCGTGCACGAGCTCTAGTAATTGGTCCAGTATGTATAGCAGCAGGGGCTGTGGGTGTAACAATTGTATTGATGTCCTCATCATCCTCCCCTTCTTGAAATGAAGTCGTCCTCGACGGAAGTTCATCTTCCTCACCCAAATAAGGCTTCAAATCTGCAATGTTAAAAGTGAGACTAACCCCAAAATCTGCAGGCAGCTCAACTTTATATGCATTATCATTTATTTTCTCTAACACCTTAAAGGGACCATCAGCACGTGGCATTAACTTTGATTTGCGCAAATCAGGAAATCTATCCTTACGCAAATGTAACCAAACAAGATCTCCAGGTGCAAACACAACATGTTTTCTACCCTTATCTCCAGCAAGTTTATATTTAGCATTCATACGCTCAATGTTTTCCTTAGTTAACTCATGCATTTTTAAAATCAATTCAGCATGTTGTTTAGCATCAAAATTAACCTTCTCCGAAGATGGAAGAGGCAACAAATCAATAGGTGCACGAGGTAGGAAACCATACACAACTTCAAAAGGGCACATCTTAGTAGTAGAATGCAATGAACGATTATAAGCAAATTCAATATGAGGCAAGCATTCCTCCCACATTTTCTTATTATTCTTCAAAACAGCCCTAAGCATAGTAGACAACGTTCTATTGACTACTTCAGTTCGTCCATCAGTTTGGGGGTGACAAGTAGTACTAAAAAGCAGTTTAGTGCCCAACTTAGCCCATAAACATCTCCAAAAGTGGCTAAGAAATTTAGTATCACGATCTGAAACAATAGTATTTGGCACACCATGCAAGCGAATAATTTCACGAAAGAACAAATCAGCAACATTAACAGCATCATCGCTTTTATGACATGGTATAAAGTGTGCCATTTTCGAGAATCTATCCACGACAAGAAATATGCTATCCCTCCCCTTCTTTATTGATGAGGACATCAATACAATTGTTACACCCACAGCCCCTGCTGCTATACATACTGGACCAATTACTAGAGCTCGTGCACGCCAACTAAATTACCAGGTACTTTCGTTTCTTGGTAATGATTCTAATGTTTATGAGAATATGATGCTGCCTAAATTGGATACATTTGTTTTGCTTACAAATGAAGGGCCTAGCTTGGAGAAGGATGAACATTGGAGCAAGAACAAGCATGGAGATGATGGCATGCGCAAGGGAAACAAGAACGGAGTTACAAGTGATGATTTCAGGACTTTGAAGCCACCATAATGGGTGCATGAAGCCTTGGACGAAATATACAAGATGCCACTTCATAAATTTCGTCCCGAGGCTATTTTAGGTGCTGCGTCACCTTATTATTGGGCCAGGCCCATGTAATTTCGAAATACATAAGTATAGGCTATTTTTAGAATCCGTATGTGTGGGGAAACAAGAGATAGGGTTGATTTCGGACCCCTCCACCAAGGGCCACGAAATTCCCCCCCTCTTCCTCCATATATACAGCCCTTAGGGCATCGTTTAGACTTTGGGTTTTGTTTAGATTAAAAGTTCGCCATAGCTGCAACTTCGCGTACTTCGTTTGTGTTCAACGACCAGACAAAGGCGTCACAGAACCCCACCTTGATCAATAAAGCTTTCATCTTATATTCGCAATATCCAGATTGCAACTTAGTTTCTTGCTTGTTCTTCGTTTGCTCGCAGGAAACAGACCCTCGTGGTCAGGTTGATCATGCTCCGGCGTGGTCAATAACCTCTCGGAGTTGGTTTAGCGATTGCTAAGGCGCGACGTCCTCGCACGTTCGTAGTCGGATCGTCAAAGTCGACTTCCACCAAAGCGAAATCCACCATCTCATCGAAAGACGGGACACCTTTGCCTCTATCAAGTGGTATCAGATTTCCAGGTTGCTCGGTGAGATTTTACAGTTTTTCATAGTTTAGATCGAGTCTGTTCTTCATACCTACAGTCCACGAAAAAGCCACAAAAAAAATTAGGGTTAGTTCATCATATCCGAACCAATCTGAGCCTTTGCATAATCTTTTTAGGGTTTTGCTTTGTTGAATTTGCGGTTGCATCGTCGTGTCTAGTTGCTGGTCTTAGAGTCTAGTCTTTTAGAGTTTCGAGTTCTGGTCATAAGTTGTCACGCCGCCGCCGCACCATCATCATCACCCCTGCCATCTACCACCACCGCTTATCCGCCACCGCTTCGAATCCGTATCCATATACCACCACAGCTGTCATATACCACCACCGCTGCCATCTACCACCATATATCCACCACCAATCCGAGTTCTTGTCATATTAGGTTTGTTTTTGAGATGATGTCCATATTCCTAAACTGAAATTGAATATTCCACCATTTGAGGGTAGATATGTTCCTGATATATTTCTTACTTGGGAGTTAGAAACTGAACAACGATTTACATGTTTACAATATCCTGAGGAGAGACGAGTTGCTGCTGCTGTTTGTGCTTTCACTAGTTTTGCATGTGTATGGTGGTCTGGACATTGTAGATTGTATCCTATTCCAACTACTTGGGCTGCTTTGAAAACTGCTATGCGTACGCGTTGGGTTCCACCATATTATCAACGTGAATTGCTTCAAAAATTGCAGCGTTTAAGACAAGGAAAAAATTCTGTAGAAGAATATTATCAGGAATTACAAACTGGCATGATTAGATGTGGTATTGTTGAGGAGAATGAAGCTATGCTTGCACGTTTTCTGGGTGGATTAAATAGAGAGATTCAGACCATTCTAGACTATAAGGAGTATACTAATATCACTCGTTTATTCCATCTTGCTTGTAAAGCTGAACGTGAAGTGCAGGATCGACAAGCATTGGGGCGAACTAACTTTTCTGCAGGCCGACCTTC
Organism: Triticum dicoccoides; assembly: GCF_002162155.2. Taxonomy (NCBI): domain Eukaryota; kingdom Viridiplantae; phylum Streptophyta; class Magnoliopsida; order Poales; family Poaceae; genus Triticum; species Triticum dicoccoides. The sequence continues at coordinate 63,693 of NW_021235698.1, read as the reverse complement.
ATCATGGACACCACGTGCATCTTCTACTTCAACTGCACCAGCACCTCCATCCGGTGCCACCTCCAGCCGTGATACAAGAAAACAGGCACAACCACCATTATCTGCCAAGAGCGCACCTGCGGGGCCTGCACAGCGTTCTTCTTCTTCCATGGCATCAACAGGGCACACAAGTGATATTATTTGTCGTCGTTGTAAGGGAGGAGGTCATTATGTGATGAGGACATGACTAGCTTGGATATGACCAAAAATATTGCTTATATGCATATTTGTCAGGTGATTTCTAGTGCAAACTATTCAATAATCTATTTATGTTATCCAGAACAAAAATACTTCACACACTTTTGTGTTTTGTCTAATTGCAGGTGTATGGGACATTTGTACAATCCACATATGAAGATAAGGAAGAAAGAGATGCTTATTTGCTGTCCAAAAAGTTCTCTCACGTCACTTTTGGCCCAAGAGAAGATAGAGTCCAAGTCTCTCACGTTCTGGATTCGGATTCGGACTGCACAGACATACCTGACTCAAAACGCACACAAGTTTTTCATGCGGACTCCGAATTGGGTGATTCTTCTTTTGTTGGAAACTAGATTTCGTGCACTTTCCAACCCAATTGGAATCACCTTCAAATTCGTCTGGAGCGTTCAGTTGTGGACGAAACAATCTGATGCTGCAGCAGAATCCGAGTCAAACTACAAGTCCAAAGGTGTTACATCACCTCCACTTGTGCCCATTGGCCTTGTACGACCTAGATTTAGTTTTAGGCTGCCTTGGGACGTCCTCCCACCTCCTTGGCCGCCACCCCTTGCTCCTATATAAGTAGATCCATCTAGTAGCTTTTCCTTGGGATTTGTTTAGTTAAAAGTTAGCCATTGCAACTTCGTGTACTTCGTTTATGTCCAACGACCAGACCAAGACCGCTTCCGGATCCCCACCATTATCAATACTTCATATATATTTGCAATATTCAGATTGCTTTATCATATTCTTGCTCGTTCTTCGATTGCTTGCAGGAATAGACCTTCGTGGTCAGGCTGACCGTGCTTCCAGCATCGTCAGTAACCTCAGGAGATTGGTTTAGCGATTGCTAAGGCGCAACGTCGTGCACGTTTGTAGTCGGATCGTCAAAGTCGTCTCCACCAAATCGATAGTTATGATCTCATCGAAAGATCGGGACACTCCGCCTCTATCAAGTGGTATCAGTTTTTAGGTTGCTCGGTGAGAATTTCCAGTTTTCCTAGATTAGATTTATTTTCTTACCTATTGTCCAAGAAAAAGCCACAAAAAAAGAGTTAGATCTATTCATCCTTGGTCCAAGCCAGTCTGAGCCTTTGCAATTTTCTTTTCATTGCTTGCATAGTTGAATTATCGGTTGCATCGTCATGTCGAGTTGCTGGTCTTAGTGTCTAGTTCGTTTAGAGTTTCGAGTTCTGTTCACATTAGTCACGCCACCGCTGCATCATTATCTCTTCCGCTGTCCACCACCCATCCATCAATTTCCACCACGTGCTACCCACCATTCATTGTCATAATAATAGTTGAGATCATTCACATCTTCACTTGATCCAATCTGCATCTTATCTAGTTTGTTTTGGAAAGAGGGAGAAAAAAAAGAGAGAAAAAAAAATGAGAGAAAAAAAAGACAGAGAAAAAAAGGAGAGAAAGAAAAAAAAAGTGCGAGAAAAAAAAGAGAAAAAAACAAAATTCATGACAGGAACGTTATTTTTGGGTTTTGTTTCTTGTTCTACTAATCATGACAGGATCCAGAGTCAATTCAAGGGCTTTGTCGATCGCGGGAGACGTGCCACCACCTTTGCAAATACCACAACCGTCACGAGAGGTGCACAAACATCCAAATGCACATGATCAGGTTAATGTATCTATACCACCATTTAATGGCCGTTTTAAACCTGCTTTATATATTGAATGGGAGTTCGACATAAAAAATATATTTGCTTCCCATAATTTCAATGAACATAAAAAGGTTAAGGTTGCGGTTGGTTCTTTCACTGGTTATGCTTTGGTTTGGTGGAGTGAATATTGTCGGTTACACCCTGATTATATACCTACTACTTGGGATGATTTGAAACTTGCCATGCGACATACTTTCGTCCCTGCTTATTATACTCGTGACATGATTAAGAAGTTGCAACACTTAAAACAAGGTAGTGAAACTGTAACAAAATATTATGATGATTTACAAACTACCTTGTTGCATTCCTCTTTAGAAGAAAGTGAAGATACTAATTTTGGGGAGGATTAAACCGTGTTGGATAGATTTTGGGGAGGATTAAACCGTGATATTCAAGAGATACTAATTCATGAAGAGTGTTATCCTATGGACCATTTGTTTCATCTTGCTTGCAAAGCTGAACAGGAAATAAAACGACGTGTTGGCCACGAGGAGAACAAGCGCACGGTGCACATTCCAAGAGTTGACATGATTGTTCCTTCAACTACTAGGCATACTATGACAACCACATCCGTTGTTGTCAGGACTACATCACCTCTGCCATGTGACACATCGCCCCCGAGAGTGGCTACATCATCTGAGTTGATCATAAGAGGTAATGACAAAGGTACTGATCTTCCATCTCTACATGAGAATGATGAATGCCTTGTCAATTTGAATGCACCATCTGATGAGCTACCCACTACTTTGATCACACCACCTACTTTAGAGGACTACGTTGATAATTTGACTTTGCCATGTGATCAAACAACTGAAATACCAACAATTTTGAGTGCACCCATTGAATTAAATATTGATGCAAAAGAACCAATGTTTAATCATTTTGATATGACCTCTAATCTTGTTGATGATTCTGTGTTGAATGACTTATTGCATGTTTGCTTATTTAAGCATGTTGTAGCATGTAAATTTGATGCAAGTAAGTTTTATTCACCAATGTTGGGATGGTTTAATGATGAACATTGTCAATCTTTTGAAATGAATAAGAGCTTCACTTATATGTGCAAACTGAGTTGCAATATTTTCATGCATTCTACTTCTTGTGCTAATTTTTTGGCTTTAGATTTTATGAACTATGCAAGTTACTCATCTATTCATGTGTCATATATGCAAAAATCAAGGGAAGTAAAAATGGATGACATGTACATATACAACATGTACACCTTGTCTCTTTTGTTAGCCACATTTCAGATTAAGCAACGCCGAGGACGGCTTTATTTTCAAGAAGGGGAGGATGATGAGGACATGACTAGCTTGGATATGACCAAAAATATTGCTTATATGCATATTTGTCAGGTGATTTCTAGTGCAAACTATTCAATAATCTATTTATGTTATCCAGAACAAAAATACTTCACACACTTTTGTGTTTTGTCTAATTGCAGGTGTATGGGACATTTGTACAATCCACATATGAAGATAAGGAAGAAAGAGATGTTTATTTGCTGTCCAAAAAGTTCTCTCACGTCACTTTTGGCCCAAGAGAAGATAGAGTCCAAGTCTCTCACGTTCTGGATTCGGATTCGGACTGCACAGACATACCTGACTCAAAACGCACACAAGTTTTTCATGCGGACTCCGAATTGGGTGATTCTTCTTTTGTTGGAAACTAGATTTCGTGCACTTTCCAACCCAATTGGAATCACCTTCAAATTCGTCTGGAGCGTTCAGTTGTGGACGAAACAATCTGATGCTGCAGCAGAATCCGAGTCAAACTACAAGTCCAAAGGTGTTACATCACCTCCACTTGGGCCCATTGGCCTTGTACGACCTAGATTTAGTTTTAGGCTGCCTTGGGACGTCCTCCCACCTCCTTGGCCGCCACCCCTTGCTCCTATACAAGTAGATCCATCTAGTAGCTTTTCCTTGGGATTTGTTTAGTTAAAAGTTAGCCATTGCAACTTCGTGTACTTCGTTTGTGTCCAACGACCAGACCAAGACCGCTTCCGGATCCCCACCATTATCAATACTTCATATATATTTGCAATATTCAGATTGCTTTATCATATTCTTGCTCGTTCTTCGATTGCTTGCAGGAATAGACCTTCGTGGTCAGGCTGACCGTGCTTCCAGCATCGTCAGTAACCTCAGGAGATTGGTTTAGCGATTGCTAAGGCGCAACGTCGTGCACGTTTGTAGTCGGATCGTCAAAGTCGTCTCCACCAAATCGATAGTTATGATCTCATCGAAAGATCGGGACCCTCGCCTCTATCATTATGCGAGAGAATGCAAATCTCCGCGTGTGATGATTGCTACCGCGGATGGTGGATATGAGTCCGCTAGTGACTATGATGAGGAGACTTTGGCTCTTATTACACGTGAAGAACATGGTGGAGATGATTCTGATCATGAGACGCAATACATGGCTCCTGAAGACGCTGACAGGTATGAATGTTTAGTTGCTCAACGTGTTTTGAGTGTGCAGGTCACACAAGCTGAGCAAAATCAGAGGCACAATTTGTTCCATACCAAGGGAGTTGTGAAGGAACGTTCTGTGCGCGTTATAATAGACGGAGGGAGCTGCAACAACTTGGCTAGCATGGAGATGGTGGAGAAGCTTTCTCTCACCACAAGACCACATCCACATCCTTACTACATCCAATGGTTCAACAACAGCGGCAAGGTTAAGGTAACACGTACTGTTCGTGTGCATTTTAGTATCTCTACATATGCTGATTATGTTGATTGTGATGTGGTACTTATGCAAGCATGTTCCTTATTACTTGGTAGACCATGGCAATTTGATAAAAATTCTGTACACCATGGTAGAAACAATCACTATACTCTTGTTCATAAGGATAAAAATATTACTTTGCTTCCTATGACTCCTGATTCCATTTTGAAAGATGATATTAATAGAGCTAATAAAGCACAACAGGAGAAGAATAAGAGTGAAAATCAGATTGTGGCAATAGAATTTGAGCAACAAATGAAGCCTAATAATAAACCATCTAGTGTTGCTTCTGAAATTAAATTGAAAAGTGCATGTTTATTTGCCACCAAATCTGATATTGATGAGCTAGATTTCAGCAAATCTGTTTGCTATGCTTTTGTGTGCAAAGAGGCATTATTTTCATTCGAGGATGTGCCTTCCTCTTTGCCTCCTGCTGTCACTAACATTTTGCAGGAGTTCGCTGACGTCTTTCCACAAGACGTGCCACCGGGATTACCGCCTATTCGAGGGATTGAGCATCAGATTGACTTAATTCCCGGTGCTTCACTGCCAAACCGTGCACCATACCGTACCAATCCAGAGGAGACGAAGGAGATTATGCGCCAAGTACAGGAGCTTCTCGACAAAGGTTATATACGCGAATCCCTTAGTCCTTGTGCTGTTCCTATTATTCTAGTGCCGAAAAAGGATGGTACATCACGTATGTGTGTTGATTGTAGAGGCATTAATAATATTACTATTCGTTATCGTCATCCTATTCCTAGGCTAGATGATATGCTTGATGAATTGAGTGGCTCTACAATATTCTCCAAAGTTGATTTGCGTAGTGGCTATCATCAAATTCGTATGAAATTGGGAGATGAATGGAAAACAGCATTTAAAACTAAGTTTGGATTATATGAGTGGTTAGTCATGCCTTTTGGGTTAACTAATGCACCTAGTACTTTCATGAGATTAATGAACGAAGTTTTACGTGCTTTCATTGGACGATTTGTGGTAGTTTACTTTGATGACATACTGATTTATAGCAGATCTTTGGAAGAACATTTGGAACATTTACGTGCTGTTTTTATTGCTCTACGTGATGCACGTTTGTTTGGTAACCTTGGGAAGTGCACCTTTTGCACTGACCGAGTATCTTTTCTTGGCTATGTTGTTACTCCACAGGGAATTGAAGTTGACAAAGCCAAGATTGAAGCTATTGAGAGTTGGCCGCAGCCCAAAACGGTCACACAAGTGAGGAGTTTTCTTGGCCTCGCTGGATTCTATAGGCGTTTTGTGAGAGATTTCAGCACCATTGCTGCACCTCTCAACGAGCTTACAAAGAAGGATGTGCCTTTTGTTTTGGGGTACCGCACAGGAAGAAGCCTTCACGGTATTGAAAGATAAGTTGACACATGCTCCTTTACTCCAACTTCCTGATTTTAATAAGACTTTTGAGCTTGAATGTGATGCTAGAGGAATTGGATTAGGAGGTGTGTTATTACAAGATGGCAAACCTGTTGCATACTTTTCTGAAAAATTGAGTGGGCCTAGTCTGAATTATTCTACTTATGATAAAGAATTATATGCTCTTGTTCGGACTTTAGAAACATGGCAACATTATTTATGGCCCAAAGAATTTGTTATACATTCTGATCATGAATCTTTGAAACATATTAAAAGTCAAGCTAAACTGAATCGTAGACATGCTAAATGGGTTGAATTCATTGAGACTTTCCCTTATGTCATTAAACACAAGAAGGGAAAAGAAAATGTTATTGCTGATGCATTGTCTCGTCGCTATACTATGCTTTCACAACTTGACTTCAAAATATTTGGTTTGGAGACCATCAAAGATCAATATTTGCATGATGCTGATTTTAAAGATGTAATGCAGAATTGTAAAGAAGGAAGAATGTGGAACAAGTTTGTCGTTAACGATGAATTTGTGTTTCGTGCTAACAAGCTATGCATTCCAGCTAGCTCCGTTCGTCTCTTGTTGTTGCAGGAGGCGCATGGAGGAGGATTAATGGGACACTTTGGCGTGAAGAAGACGGAGGACGTACTTGCTACACATTTCTTTTGGCCAAAGATGAGACGGGATGTTGAGCGTTTTATTGCTCGATGCACTACATGTCAAAAAGCTAAGTCGCGACTCAATCCTCATGGTTTATATATGCCTTTGCCTGTACCTAGTGTTCCTTGGGAGGATATATCTATGGACTTTGTTTTAGGTTTACCTCGAACAAAGAAGGGGAGGGATAGCATATTTGTTGTCGTGGATAGATTCTCTAAAATGGCACACTTTATACCATGTCATAAAAGCGATGATGCTGTTAATGTTGCTGATTTGTTCTTTCGTGAAATTATTCGCTTGCATGGTGTGCCAAATACTATTGTTTCAGATCGTGATACTAAATTTCTTAGCCACTTTTGGAGATGTTTATGGGCTAAGTTGGGGACTAAACTGCTTTTTAGTACTACTTGTCACCCCCAAGCTGATGGACAAACTGAAGTAGTCAATAGAATGTTGTCTACTATGCTTAGGGCTGTTTTGAAGAATAATAAGAAAATGTGGGAGGAATGCTTGCCTCATATTGAATTTGCTTATAATCGTTCATTGCATTCTACTACTAAGATGTGCCCTTTTGAAGTTGTGTATGGTTTCCTACCTCATGCACCTATTGATTTGTTGCCTCTTCCATCTTCGGAGAAGGTTAATTTTGATGCTAAACAACGTGCTGAATTGATTTTAAAAATGCATGAGTTAACTAAGGAAAACATTGAGCGCATGAATTCTAAATATAAACTTGCTGGAGATAAGGGTAGAAAACATGTTGTGTTTGCACCTGGAGATCTTGTTTGGTTACATTTGCGTAAGGATAGATTTCCTGATTTGCGCAAATCAAAGCTAATGCCACGTGCTGATGGTCCCTTTAAGGTGTTAGAGAAAATAAATGATAATGCATATAAACTTGAGCTGCCTGCAGATTTTGGGGTTAGTCCCACTTTTAACATTGCAGATTTGAAGCCTTATTTGGGTGAGGAAGATGAACTTCCGTCGAGGACGACTTCATTTCAAGAAGGGGAGGATGATGAGGACATCAATACAATTGTTACACCCACAGCCCCTGCTGCTATACATACTGGACCAATTACTAGAGCTCGTGCACGCCAACTAAATTACCAGGTACTTTCGTTTCTTGGTAATGATTCTAATGTTCATGAGAATATGACGCTGCCTAAATTGGATACATTTGTTTTGCTTACAAATGAAGGGCCTAGCTTGGAGAAGGATGAACATTGGAGCAAGAACAAGCATGGAGATGATGGCATGCGCAAGGGAAACAAGAACGGAGTTACAAGTGATGATTTCAGGACTTTGAAGCCACCATAATGGGTGCATGAAGCCTTGGACGAAATATACAAGATGCCACTTCATAAATTTCGTCCCGAGGCTATTTTAGGTGCTGCGTCACCTTATTATTGGGCCAGGCCCATGTAATTTCGAAATACATAAGTATAGGCTATTTTTAGAGTCCGTATGTGTGGGGAAACAAGAGATAGGGTTGATTTCGGACCCCTCCACCAAGGGCCACGAAATTCCCCCCCTCTTCCTCCATATATACAGCCCTTAGGGCATCGTTTAGACTTTGGGTTTTGTTTAGATTAAAAGTTCGCCATAGCTGCAACTTCGCGTACTTCGTTTGTGTTCAACGACCAGACAAAGGCGTCACAGAACCCCACCTTGATCAATCAAGCTTTCATCTTATATTCGCAATATCCAGATTGCAATCTCAGTTTCTTGCTTGTTCTTCGTTTGCTCGCAGGAAACAGACCCTCGTGGTCAGGTTGATCGTGCTCCGGCGTGGTCAATAACCTCTCGGAGTTGGTTTAGCGATTGCTAAGGCGCGACGTCCTCGCACATTCGTAGTCGGATCGTCAAAGTCGACTTCCACCAAAGCGAAATCCACCATCTCATCGAAAGACGGGACACCTTAGCCTCTACCATTTGTTCGAGGTAAACCTAAAACAAAGTCCATAGATATATCCTCCCAAGGAACACTAGGTACAGGCAAAGGCATATATAAACCATGAGGATTGAGTCGTGACTTAGCTTTTTGACATGTAGTGCAGCGAGCAATAAAACGCTCAACATCCCGTCTCATCTTTGGCCAAAAGAAATGTGTAGCAAGTACGTCCTCCGTCTTCTTCACGCCAAAGTGTCCCATTAATCCTCCTCCATGCGCCTCCTGCAACATCAAAAGACGAACGGAGCTAGCTGGAATGCATAGCTTGTTAGCACGAAACACAAATCCATCGTTCACAACAAACTTGTTCCACATTCTTCCTTCTTTACAATTCTGCATTACATCTTTAAAATCAGCATCATGCACATATTGATCTTTGATGGTCTCCAAACCAAATATTTTGAAGTCAAGTTGTGAAAGCATAGTATAGCGACGAGACAATGCATCAGCAATAACATTTTCTTTTCCCTTCTTGTGTTTAATGACATAAGGGAAAGTCTCAATGAATTCAACCCATTTAGGATGTCTACGATTCAGTTTAGCTTGACTTTTAATATGTTTCAAAGATTCATGATCAGAATGTATAACAAATTCTTTGGGCCATAAATAATGTTGCCATGTTTCTAAACTCCGAACAAGAGCATATAATTCTTTATCATAAGTAGAATAATTCAGACTAGGCCCACTCAAATTTTCAGAAAAGTATGCAACAGGTTTGCCATCTTGTAATAACACACCTCCTAATCCAATTCCACTAGCATCACATTCAAGCTCAAAAGTCTTATTAAAATCAGGAAGTTGGAGTAAAGGAGCATGTGTCAACTTATCTTTCAATACCGTGAAGGCTTCTTCCTGTGCGGTACCCCAAAGAAAAGGCACATCTTTCTTTGTAAGCTCATTGAGAGGTGCAGCAATGGTGCTGAAATCTCTCACAAAACGCCTATAGAACCCAGCGAGGCCAAGAAAACTCCTCACTTGTGTGACCGTTTTGGGTTGCGGCCAACTCTCAATAGCTTCAATCTTGGCTTTATCAACTTCAATTCCCTATGGAGTAACAACATAGCCAAGAAAAGATACTCGGTCGGTGCAAAAGGTGCACTTCCCAAGGTTACCAAACAAACGTGCATCACGTAGAGCAATAAAAACAGCACGTAAATGTTCCAAATGTTCTTCCAAAGATCTGCTATAAATCAATATGTCATCAAAGTAAACTACCACAAATCGTCCAATGAAAGCACGTAAAACTTCGTTCATTAATCTCATGAAAGTACTAGGTGCATTAGTTAACCCAAAAGGCATGACTAACCACTCATATAATCCAAACTGAGTTTTGAATGTTGTTTTCCATTCATCTCCCAATTTCATACGAATTTGATGGTATCCACTATGCAAATCAACTTTGGAGAATATTGTAGAGCCACTCAATTCATCAAGCATATCATCTAGCCTAGGAACAGGATGACGATAACGAATAGTAATATTATTAATGCCTCTACAATCAACACACATACGTGATGTACCATCCTTTTTCGGCACTAGAATAATAGGAACAACACAAGGACTAAGGGATTCGCGTATATAACCTTTGTCGAGAAGCTCTTGTACTTGACGCATAATCTCCTTCGTCTCCTCTGGATTGGTACGGTATGGTGCACGGTTTGGCAGTGAAGCACCGGGAATTAAGTCAATCTGATGCTCAATCCCTCGAATAGGCGGTAATCCCGGTGGCACGTCTTGTGGAAAAACGTCAGCGAACTCCTGCAAAATGTTAGTGACAGCAGGAGGCAAAGAGGAAGGCACGTCCTCGGATGAAAATAATGCCTCTTTGCACACAAAAGCATAGCAAACAGATTTGCTGAAATCTAGCTCATCAATATCAGATTTGGTGGCAAATAAACATGCACTTTTCAATTTAATTTCAGAAGCAACACTAGATGTGATGGAGGCAAAGGTGTCCCGTCTTTCGATGAGATGGTGGATTTCGCTTTGGTGGAAGTCGACTTTGACGATCCGACTACGAACGTGCGAGGACGTCGCGCCTTAGCAATCGCTAAACCAACTCCGAGAGGTTATTGACCACGCCGGGCACGATCAACCTGACCACGAGGGTCTGTTTCCTGCGAGCAAACGAAGAACAAGCAAGAAACTAAGATTGCAATCTGGATATTGCGAATATAAGATGAAAGCTTTATTGATCAAGGTGGGGTTCTGTGACGCCTTTGTCTGGTCGTTGAACACAAACGAAGTACGCGAAGTTGCAGCTATGGCGAACTTTTAATCTAAACAAATCCCAAAGTCTAAACGATGCCCTAAGGGCTGTATATATGGAGGAAGAGGGGGGAATTTCGTGGCCCTTGGTGGAGGGGTCCGAAATCAACCCTATCTCTTGTTTCCCAACACATACGGACTCTAAAAATAGCCTATGCTTATGTATTTCGAAATTACATGGGCCTGGCCCAATAATAAGGTGACGCAGCACCTAAAATAGCCTCGGGACGAAATTTATGAAGTGGCATCTTGTATATTTCGTCCAAGGCTTCATGCACCCATTATGGTGGCTTCAAAGTCCTGAAATCATCACTTGTAACTCCGTTCTTGTTCCCCTTGCGCATGCCATCATCTCCATGCTTGTTCTTGCTCCAATGTTCATCCTTCTCCAAGCTAGGCCCTTCATTTGTAAGCAAAACAAATGTATCCAATTTAGGCAGTATCATATTCTCATGAACATTAGAATCATTACCAAGAAACGAAAGTACCTGGTAATTTAGTTGGCGTGCACGAGCTCTAGTAACTGGTCCAGTATGTATAGCAGCAGGGGCTGTGGGTGTAACAATTGTATTGATGTCCTCATCATCCTCCCCTTCTTGAAATGAAGTCGTCCTCGACGGAAGTTCATCTTCCTCACCCAAATAAGGCTTCAAATCTGCAATGTTAAAAGTGGGACTAACCCCAAAATCTGCAGGCAGCTCAAGTTTATATGCATTATCATTTATTTTCTCTAACACCTTAAAGGGACCATCAGCACGTGGCATTAACTTTGATTTGCGCAAATCAGGAAATCTATCCTTACGCAAATGTAACCAAACAAGATCTCCAGGTGCAAACACAACATGTTTTCTACCCTTATCTCCAGCAAGTTTATATTTAGCATTCATGCGCTCAATGTTTTCCTTAGTTAACTCATGCATTTTTAAAATCAATTCAGCACGTTGTTTAGCATCAAAATTAACCTTCTCCGAAGATGGAAGAGGCAACAAATCAGTAGGTGCACGAGGTAGGAAACCATACACAACTTCAAAAGGGCACATCTTAGTAGTAGAATGCAATGAACGATTATAAGCAAATTCAATATGAGGCAAGCATTCCTCCCACATTTTCTTATTATTCTTCAAAACAGCCCTAAGCATAGTAGACAACGTTCTATTGACTACTTCAGTTTGTCCATCAGTTTGGGGGTGACAAGTAGTACTAAAAAGCAGTTTAGTCCCCAACTTAGCCCATAAACATCTCCAAAAGTGGCTAAGAAATTTAGTATCACGATCTGAAACAATAGTATTTGGCACACCATGCAAGCGAATAATTTCACGAAAGAACAAATCAGCAACATTAACAGCATCATTGCTTTTATGACATGGTATAAAGTGTGCCATTTTCGAGAATCTATCCACGACAACAAATATGCTATCCCTCCCCTTCTTTACAATTCTGCATTACATCTTTAAAAGCAGCATCATGCACATATTGATCTTTGATGGTCTCCAAACCAAATATTTTGAAGTCAAGTTGTGAAAGCATAGTATAGCGACGAGACAATGCATCAGCAATAACATTTTCTTTTCCCTTCTTGTGTTTAATGACATAAGGGAAAGTCTCAATGAATTCAACCCATTTAGCATGTCTACGATTCAGTTTAGCTTGACTTTTAATATGTTTCAAAGATTCATGATCAGAATGTATAACAAATTCTTTGGGCCATAAATAATGTTGCCATGTTTCTAAAGTCCGAACAAGAGCATATAATTCTTTATCATAAGTAGAATAATTCAGACTAGGCCCACTCAATTTTTCAGAAAAGTATGCAACAGGTTTGCCATCTTGTAATAACACACCTCCTAATCCAATTCCTCTAGCATCACATTCAAGCTCAAAAGTCTTATTAAAATCAGGAAGTTGGAGTAAAGGAGCATGTGTCAACTTATCTTTCAATACCGTGAAGGCTTCTTCCTGTGCGGTACCCCAAAACAAAAGGCACATCCTTCTTTGTAAGCTCGTTGAGAGGTGCAGCAATGGTGCTGAAATCTCTCACAAAACGCCTATAGAATCCAGCGAGGCCAAGAAAACTCCTCACTTGTGTGACCGTTTTGGGCTGCGGCCAACTCTCAATAGCTTCAATCTTGGCTTTGTCAACTTCAATTCCCTGTGGAGTAACAACATAGCCAAGAAAAGATACTCGGTCAGTGCAAAAGGTGCACTTCCCAAGGTTACCAAACAAACGTGCATCACGTAGAGCAATAAAAACAGCACGTAAATGTTCCAAATGTTCTTCCAAAGATCTGCTATAAATCAGTATGTCATCAAAGTAAACTACCACAAATCGTCCAATGAAAGCACGTAAAACTTCGTTCATTAATCTCATGAAAGTACTAGGTGCATTAGTTAACCCAAAAGGCATGACTAACCACTCATATAATCCAAACTTAGTTTTAAATGCTGTTTTCCATTCATCTCCCAATTTCATACGAATTTGATGGTAGCCACTACGCAAATCAACTTTGGAGAATATTGTAGAGCCACTCAATTCATCAAGCATATCATCTAGCCTAGGAATAGGATGACGATAACGAATAGTAATATTATTAATGCCTCTACAATCAACACACATACGTGATGTACCATCCTTTTTCGGCACTAGAATAATAGGAACAGCACAAGGACTAAGGGATTCGCGTATATAACCTTTGTCGAGAATCTCTTGTACTTGGCGCATAATCTCCTTCGTCTCCTCTGGATTGGTATGGTAATGTGCACGGTTTGGCAGTGAAGCACCGGGAATTAAGTCAATCTGATGCTCAATCCCTCGAATAGGCGGTAATCCCGGTGGCACGTCTTGTGGAAAGACGTCAGCGAACTCCTGCAAAATGTTAGTGACAGCAGGAGGCAAAGAGGAAGGCACGTCCTCGAATGAAAATAATGCCTCTTTGCACACAAAAGCATAGCAAACAGATTTGCTGAAATCTAGCTCATCAATATCAGATTTGGTGGCAAATAAACATGCACTTTTCAATTTAATTTCAGAAGCAACACTAGATGGTTTATTATTAGGCTTCATTTGTTGCTCAAATTCTTTTGCCACAATCTGATTTTCACTCTTATTCGTCTCCTGTTTTGCTTTATTAGCTCTATTAATATCATCTTTCAAAATGGAATCAGGAGTCATAGGAAGCAAAGTAATATTTTTATCCTTATGAACAGGAGTATAGTGATTGTTTCTACCATGGTGTATAGAATTTTTATCAAATTGCCATGGTCTACCAAGTAATAAGGAACATGCTTGCATAGGTACCACATCACAATCAACATAATCAGCATATGTAGAGATACTAAAATGCACACGAACAGTACGTGTTACCTTAACCTTGCCGCTGTTGTTGAACCATTGGATGTAGTAAGGATGTGGATGTGGTCTTGTGGTGAGAGAAAGCTTCTCCACCATCTCCATGCTAGCCAAGTTGTTGCAGCTCCCTCCGTCTATGATGACGCGCACAGAACGTTCCTTCACAACTCCCTTGGTATGGAACAAATTGTGCCTCTGATTTTGCTCAGCTTGTGTGATCTGCACACTCAAAACACGTTGAGCAACTAAACATTCATACCTGTCAGCGTCTTCAGGAGCCATGAATTGCGTCTCATGATCAGAATCATCTCCACCATGTTCTTCACGTGTAATAAGAGCCAAAGTCTCCTCATCATAGTCACTAGCAGACTCATATCCACCATCCGCGGTAGCAATCATCACACGCGGAGATTTGCATTCTCTCGCATAATGACCTCCTCCCTTACAACGACGACAAATAATATCACTTGTGTGCTCTATTGATGCCATGGAAGAAGAAGAACGCTGTGCAGGCCCCGTAGGTGCGCTCTTGGCAGATAATGGTGGTTGTGCTTGTTTTCTTGTATCACGGCTGGAGGTGGCACCGGATGGAGGTGCTGGTGCAGTTGAAGTAGAAGATGCACGTGGTGTCCATGATGAAGGTCGGCCTGCAGAAAAGTTAGTTCGCCCCAATGCTTGTCGATCCTGCACTTCACATTCAGCTTTACAAGCAAGATGGAATAAACGAGTGATATTAGTATACTCCTTATAGTCTAGAATGGTCTGAATCTCTCTATTTAATCCACCCAGAAAACGTGCAAGCATAGCTTCATTCTCCTCAACAATACCACATCGAATCATGCCAGTTTGTAATTCCTGATAATATTCTTCTACAGAATTTTTTCCTTGTCTTAAACGCTGCAATTTTTGAAGCAATTCACGTTGATAATATGGTGGAACCCAACGCGTACGCATAGCGGTTTTCAAAGCAGCCCAAGTAGTTGGAATAGGATATAATCTACAATGTTCAGACCACCAGACACATGCAAAACTAGTGAAAGCACAAACAGCAGCAGCAACCCGTCTCTCCTCGGGATATTGTAAACATGTAAAACGTTGTTCAGTTTCTAACTCCCAAGTAAGATATATATCAGGAACATATCTACCCTCAAATGGTGGAATATTCAATTTCAGTTTAGGAATATGGACATCATCTCGTACCTGAGGTGGTGGTGCAGGCCTACCATTACGAATATATACCTGAGGTCGACCTGGTGGTGGTGGTGCTGGTGGCTGCACATAGTTCGGATTTTGATCAACCTCATCCTCATAATCTCCCACATAATCATCATCCTCCTGGGTACCACCAGCAGCAGTAGCAGGAGCCAAAGAAGCACCAACAGCAGTAGCAGCGGCACCAGAATTTTGTCCTGGCTCAATAGGAACACGATGTGCTCGTCCATACTGATTCGGAAGGGGACGTAGTTGTTGTTGTTGCAGAGGTGCGACAGGTGCAGCCGGTGGTGGAAGACGCGCAAGCAGTTCATTAAATCTGTTATCGAGCTTTGTTTCGAACGTCTTCTCAAGGCCAGTAATCTTCTCCATGGCCTCTTCAAAATTGTTCAGCACATCTTGCACCTGTTCAGTCATCATTTGCTGAAACTTATCATGAAGCTCCTTGTTCGATAAGTTCTCCCAGTCAATCTCGTCGGCTTGTGATCCTGGCATGGTTAGCAGCAGTAGAAACGCACAAGAATATGATCCTACAGACTACTAAGAAGTTGTGGTGGTGTATCACAAACCCGTCAAGCAAACCTCAAATTCTTACCAGTTCTTACCCAGCAGCAGGTGGTGATCGGCAACCGTTGTAGTCAAAACTTCTCAAAGCTTGGATAGAGCGATTACCAGGGAAAGTCAAACGCACGACCTAGATGTATGTGGAGCTGGGAAGGCTTATAATATGGTAGCAAAAAGGGTCAGCAATAATCAATTCAGAGATGCAAAGTTGAATAAACGCTCAACGACGGTACTGTGCTGGTCCTAGGCTAGACCGTGCTAGAGACGCAAGCCTAGAACACTAACAAAATCACGGCGCTGCACGTAAACAAGGGAAAAGCACACTCTCGAAATTTTTTTTTCGCTCTTTTTTTTGCGCTGTTTTTTTTTTGCGCTGCTCTCTTTTTTTTTGCGAAAAATCACTATAATGGCGAGTGTCTCAAAACTCTTCCCAGGTCAAACTGACAGGATGGGCACGAATTTTTTGTGACCAAAAAAATTTTTTTTTTGACTGCCCGGACCCAAAAACTGGAAACGGGTCAAAAAAAACTTTCTATAACGGCGACTGTCTCAATACACTTAGAAACACCTAAAAATAGTGACTACCTCCGCACCTTTCCAGAGTCCATGACGTCTTCCACGTTTCTCAACTCAGGCGTTGCTTCTCGGTTCCTATCCGTGGAGTGGACCACGAAACACTTGATCTCCAAGAAACCTCACATATCGGGAATACCACGTTCGTATCCTTGATCAAGCCGAGCGTACCACTCGACGCCATAACATCAAGTTTCTCAAGGTTCAATAGTCGCACCATTCCGAGAAAGAAGCCACTTGGGAAAGGGAGGATCGTCTTCGACTTGAGTAACCCACCTTCTTCCCGGAGGATCCTAAATCTCGGGACAAGATTTTTCTGAGTGGGGGTGAGTTGTCACACCCTAGCTAGTTCATGAATTAGAGTGCTTGCATCATGTCTACTTTGAACATAAACTTGGAAATGGGGATGACAGAACCCCCAGCACCCCCTGAAACCAACTAGGGTTTACTAAAATTGTTTTCAATGAACCTGAAATGCCCTTCTAAAATGTTCATCATCTTTGCCTTGGTCTTAAACCTTTGACAAAAATAGTGCACAAATTTCTAGGACATCCTAAGGTCACTGGATTAATCATATGATATTTGAATTTGGGCATGTAAATACTATAAAATATTTCAAATGTCCAAATAATCCCAAACTAAAATGTTCCATGTTGGATATATTCTAAACAATGGGCATGTGCAGTTTGGTGATTTTTGAAAGTGCCTAGGTATATTTTAGAAATGCCACAAACTTGTAGAAATAAAAGAAAAAAGAAATAAAAGGAGAAGCTCACTTACCTGGCCGATTCCACCACCCGGAAGCTCGCCACGGCGCCACCTGCTTGCCGCTCGGCCCCCTGGACGCACGGGTCGACCTCCATGTCGCCCCCTCGACCGCCTGGACATCTCCATTCGCCCCCAACGCTTCTCCCTCGCTCCCGTCCGCCATGACCGACGCAGCCGCAACCGCCTTGCCGTCGTAGACGTGGCCACCGCCATCTCTGCATCGTCTCGCCGTGTCCAGCAGCTCCACCCCCTCCTCTCCATCGAGCAGACCGAGCCCCGAGCGCTCGTTCACCCCGAAGCCACTTCACCGACCTCGCCCGACTCCGCCGTCGCCGGAGATCCCCTTCACCGTCAATGCTGCTCTAGCTCGTCCCCGATCGCGCCGCCTAGCTCATTGTGACCGCCGTGAGCTTCTGCCCCTTCCCATCCTTCTCGTTCCCGTTGTCGTCCACTTCATCGACTACAACGAGCTCCACCGCACGCGCCGCCGCCTGAGCTCGTCGCCGACATAGCTCCGGCGACCCAACGGCCACACCACCATGTCCACTCACTTCACAGCACCCCCTAGGCCATGTAGGAGCTGGCCTCAAGCCTCCAAGACAACTACAGCGACGAGTTCGACCTCGGCGGGACTCCGACAGCCGCACAGCTCATGCCGGCATCATTTTCGGCGACCTGGAGCTCAACCACCACCACCACCCGACGCGGCTCACTCCCAGCTTCACGTAGATGGCCTTCGCTGCCCATTTGGTCGCCAGAGGGCAAAACCAGCACCTCCGCCGCGTCTGGACATCGCCGGCGGCTAAACACCAGCGAGTCAGCGTAGTCTGACCAGGGGTCTGACTCCCCTGGGTCACTAACATGTGGGCCCTGTCATTTGGTCAAACCTAGGTTAGTGCTAAACTAATCCTAATTAACATAGTTGACTAACAGAGACACTAACCAGTGGGTCCCACTAGTCAGGTTTGACCCGGATGCCGCTGTTGACCTGCTGACGCAATGCTGACACAGTGCTGACGCAATAACTCACTTTTCTGGAGTTATTCTTATTCAGGAAATTCCAGAAATTAGTGCAAACTTTAAAAATTCATAGAAATTAATGTGTGATAGAGGCAAAGGTGTCCCGTCTTTCGATGAGATGATGGATATCGCTTTGGTGGAAGTCGACTTTGACGATCCGACTACGAACGTGCGAGGACGTCGCGCCTTAGCAATCGCTAAACCAACTCCGAGAGGTTATTGACCACGCCGGAGCACGATCAACCTGACCACGAGGGTCTGTTTCCTGCGAGCAAACGAAGAACAAGCAAGAAACTAAGATTGCAATCTGGATATTGCGAATATAAGATGAAAGCTTTATTGATCAAGGTGGGGTTCTGTGATGCCTTTGTCTGGTCGTTGAACACAAACGAAGTACGCGAAGTTGCAGCTATGGCGAACTTTTAATCTAAACAAAACCCAAAGTCTAAACGATGCCCTAAGGGCTGTATATATGGAGGAAAAGGGGGGAATTTCGTGGCCCTTGGTGGAGGGGTCCGAAATCAACCCTATCTCTTGTTTCCCCACACATACGGACTCTAAAAATAGCCTATACTTATGTATTTCGAAATTACATGGGCCTGGCCCAATAATAAGGTGACGCAGCACCTAAAATAGCCTCGGGACGAAATTTATGAAGTGGCATCTTGTATATTTCGTCCAAGGCTTCATGCACCCATTATGGTGGCTTCAAAGTCCTGAAATCATCACTTGTAACTCCGTTCTTGTTCCCCTTGCGCATGCCATCATCTCCATGCTTGTTCTTGCTCCAATGTTCATCCTTCTCCAAGCTAGGCCCTTCATTTGTAAGCAAAACAAATGTATCCAATTTAGGCAGCATCATATTCTCATGAACATTAGAATCATTACCAAGAAACGAAAGTACCTGGCAATTTAGTTGGCGTGCACGAGCTCTAGTAATTGGTCCGGTATGTATAGCAGCAAGGGCTGTGGGTGTAACAATTGTATTGATGTCCTCATCAATGTGTAACTCCAAATGCAAAGTGTTATATATGAAAAATGATCAGAAAAATCTAATCTATCTATCTGTATTGGTTTCATGCATATTTAAACAAGTTAACTTGCTGTTTACTGCAAAACATGATAGATCACTATTTAAGATCACATATGAGTTTGGAATTTGAATCTTTGGTTCAAAATGGCTCAAACTCATCTGGTCATAGTTGCATTAGCCCAACACACTCATTTTGCCATATCTCATGCATGGATCATATTTTTGCATATTGTTTGGTATAGATTGTGCTTTGATGCTCTCTGTGGTAGGTTCTGCCCCGGAAGAATACCGTGAGTACCCGAACGAGGAGCAATATCAGACTACGGACCCGCAAGGCAAGCAACCAACCAATTGATCATATCGATACAATCCCATGTTCTTGCTCCTGCTCTCATTTACTGCATTTAAGACAACGCATTTCAAACTGCTGTGTGTTATGGTAGTTGAACCCATTTGCTCTGCATGACCTGTCTTTGCCACAGTAACTAGATGAAACCCACTAGCATGTGTAGGAGTTGATTGAGCCATGATTGTGTTTTCTACCTTGCTATGCCTGCTATGCTTAGAGTTGTGTCAGGTCTGGTTCATTTGGGTGATGGGCTAGAGTGAAATGATCATGTCGGTAATGAGAGTGATGTGTTGAACACGATTTGGTAAAGGTATCGATGAGAGGCCATGTAGGAGTACATGGTGGGTTGTTTCATTGGAACTGTCCTTAAGCACTGAGATCTGTATGTGTGATTTAAGATTCAACTACTACCATGCATTGGGCCCAGAAATATGACCCCGCTCGACTTCTTATCCACCCTAGTCACCTGTCCAGGAGTTGCAAGTAGTTTCTGGTGTTTGTAGCTTACTGGAGGTCGTGGGCAGCGCTAACCCTCGGGGTGGGCTTTGTTGCGGTAGGTATGTGGACAGGCATGCCAGGCACCCGTTAGGTGTCTGGAACCCTGTACACATCTTTCGGGGCTTTATGTGGAAACCTCGGCGGACTCCCTGCGGATGGAACCTTAATAGGCGATAAACCTGGACTAGAGACTTAGTTGTTTAGATAGGTCGTGGTCTACACCCACGTCGGCTTTCGCTTGAAGTCTGCCGAGCACATGTCGTGTGCAGACACTAAGTGGTGGAAATATGTATGAAGAAGTACACCCCTGCAGGGTTAACATCATCTATTTGAATAGCCGCGTCCGCGGTAAAGGACTACTTGGTTGCCCATACAGTTCATAGATAAGTAAATGGAAACTATTAAAAGCCTCAAGATAAGTTTGAGTACCGAGGATGGCCCTTCCGTAGGATGACGGGGGTGGACCCTCGGTAGTGTATTGAAGTGGTGTGTAGTGGACTCGAGTGCGCAAAACAATTACAAATTGGAGTCCCGTAAGATAGTTTAACCAAGAGTCAAAGCTGGCTTGCTGCAATAACCCCACCACCCCTTCTTGATAATGTGCATGTATGTAGGATCTGATGTAAGTCTTGCTGAGTACCTTTGTACTCATGTTTGCTTACTTTACGTTTTATAGAAGATGCTGCAACCCCTTCTGATGGGTTCTACATAGACCTTGATGTCGACGAGTAGCTGAGGCCCAGGTGACGATCCTCAGCACGCGATGGACCTTTGTAGGATAGTTAGGCTTCCTCAAGCCTCTTTTATTTTCTAGATGTCTGTACTCAGACATGTTGCTTACGCTTATGGCTTGTATGTTTGTATGACTTGAATGCTGGATCATGTGATTCGTATCTATGTGAATGTTATTTATGCTCTCTGGAGCTTTAAATAAAGTACTTGAGTTGTAGAGTTTTGTTGTGATGCCATGTTGTATTTGCACATATCGAGCATAATGTGTGTATGATTGAAATGCTTGGTATTTTTGGGATCTGACTATCTAGTTGTTTATCCTTGGTAGCCTCTCTTACCGAGAAATGTCCCCTAGTGCTTCCACTGAGCCTTGGTAGCTTGCTACTACTCTGGAACACTTAGGCTGGCCGGCATTTGTCCTTCTTCGTTCCTGTGTCTGTCCCTTCGGGGAAATGTCACGCGGTGTCTACTGGAGTCCTGTTAGCCTGCTACAGCCCGGTTTACCGGAGTCCTACTAGCCCAGTTGCTATAGCCCGGATTCACTCACTGATGACCGACACGTTCGTTGCTGGGTCATGTATGTTTGTCCCTGTAAGTTTGTGCCACTTTGGGTTCACGACTAGCCATGTCTGCCCGGGCTCCTTGTCATATGCAGGCTAGCGACTATCATATACGTGTGCGGAAAGGCGCAAACGGTCCCGGGCCTGGTAAGGCGACACCCGTGGGAATACCGTGCGTGAGGCCGCAAAGTGATATCAGGTGTTACATGCTAGATCGGTGTGGCATTGAGTCGGGGTCCTGACAGCGACGATGATAGGTTGGATGAGATTCATCATGTAATCGAGTTAGTTTTGTTAGGGTTTGATCCCTAGTATCGATTATGTTCTAAGATTGATGTTGCTATGACTTTCCCATGCTTAATGCTTGTCACTAGGGCCTGAGTGCCATGATTTCAGATCTGAACCTATTATGTTTTCTTGAATATATGAGTGTTATTGATCCTATCTTGCAAGTTATTGTCACCTACTACGTGTTATGATCCGGCAAACCTCGGAGTGTCAATAGTCGGGACACTTCCTGGTGATGACCGTAGTTTGAGGAGTTCATGTATTCACTAAGTGCTAATGCTTTGGTCCGGTTTTCTATCAAATGGAGGCCTTAATATCTCTTAGTTTCCATTAGGACTCTGCTGCCATGGGAGGGTAGGACAAAAGATGTCATGCAAGTTCTTTTCCATAAGCACGTATGGCTATATTCGGAAAACATGCCTACATTATATTAATGAACTAGAGCTAGTTCTGTGTCACCCTATGTTATAACTGTTGCATGATCAATTACATCCGACATAATTATCCATCATTGATCCATTGCCTACGAGCTTTTCACATATTGATCTTTGCTAAGTTACTTTTCCGTTGCCACTGTTACGATTGCTCAAAACTGCTACTGTTACTTTTGCCACCGTTACCGTTACTTCCATACTACTTTGCTACTAAATACTTTGCTGAAGATATTAAGTCTGTCAGGTGTGGTTGAATTGATAACTCAACTGCTAATACTTGAGAATATTATTTGGCTCCCCTTGTGTTGAATCAATAAATTTGGGTTGAATACTCTACCCTCGAAAACTGTTGTGATCCCCTATACTTGTGGGTTATCAAGACCTTTTTCAGAGCACAACTCTATTCTCCGAGTCACATGGAATTTATATCTGTTGATCACTATGAGGAATTTGAAAGATAAAAAACCAAGATTTTTCCCTCAACTGCGAGGGGAGTTAAGGAACTGCCATCTAGCTCTGCACTTGATCCACCTTCTGTTTTGAGTAAACTTGGGACACCTACACGTGCTATTGATTCTAATATGTCGCATGTTATTGATGATGCCATTTCTGCTATGCATGATGCTTATGATGATTCTACTTCTCTGCTTGATAATAATGTGCCACTAGGTGAATTGCTGGATGAACAACTTGCTAGGGTTAGAGAGAATGAAATTACAGGAACTAATGATATTAATGAAAGTGATGATGAAGATTCTCCCCCTAGATATGAATTGCCTGTTGTACCTAAGGGTTATGTTCTGGATGAAGAAACTAGTAGACACTTTCTTCAATGCAATGATAGATGTGATCTTACGAAACAATTAGCTAAGTTGAAAGAAAAGTCTTTGAATGCTAGAATGCAATATGATCCTACATTTGCTACTTCACCTATCTGTATTACTGATAAGTATTATGAATTCCCTATCAATCCTGAGCTACTTATTTTGGTTGAATCTGATCCTTTCTATGGCTATCAATCTGAAACTGTTGTGGCACATCTTACTATATTGAAGGGTGATGCTAAGATATGGTTTAACTCTCTTGCTCCTGGTTGTGTGCGTAGTCCCCAGGATATGATTTATTACTACTCTGCAAAATATTTTCCCGCTCATAAGAAACAAGCCGCCTTAAGGGAAATATTTAATTTTGTGCAAATTGAAGAAGAGAGTCTCCCACAAGCTTGGGGTAGGCTTCTCCGATTACTTAATGCTTTGCCTGATCATCCTCTCAAGAAAAATGAAATACTTGATATGTTTTATAATGGACTAACCGATGCTTCCAAAGACCACCTGGATAGTTGTGCTGGTTGTGTTTTCAGGGAAAGAACTATTGAGCAAGCTGAATTGTTATTCAATAATATATTGAGCAATGATAATAATTGGACACTCCCTGAACCAACTCCTAAGCCAACTCCGAAGAAAAGGGGTATTCTATTTCTCAGTCCTGAAGATATGCAAGAGGCAAAGAAATCTATGAAAGAAAAAGGTATTAAAGCTGAAGATATTAAGAATTTACCACCTATTGAAGAGATACATGGTTTTGATAACCTGACACAGGTAGTAAAGGTAAATTCTCTCTATAGATTTGATGAAGGTTATATTCCTCGTAATAAGTCTGCTAGTCAATTGATGAGGACATGACTACCTTGGATATGACCAAAAATATTGCATATATGCATATTTGTCAGGTGATTTCTAGTGCAAACTATTCAATAATCTATTTATGTTATCCAGAACAAAAATACTTCACACACTTTTGTGTTTTGTCTAATTGCAGGTGTATGGGACATTTGTACAATCCACATATGAAGATAAGGAAGAAAGAGATGTTTATTTGCTGTCCAAAAAGTTCTCTCACGTCACTTTTGGCCCAAGAGAAGATAGAGTCCAAGTCTCTCACGTTCTGGATTCAGATTCGGACTGCACAGACATACCTGACTCAAAACGCACACAAGTTTTTCATACGGACTCCGAATTGGTTGATTCCTTTTTTGTTGGAAACTAGATTTCGTGCACTTTCCAACCCAATTGGAATCACCTTCAAATTCGTCCGGAGCGTTGAGTTGTGGACGAAACAATCTGATGCTGCAGCAGAATCCGAGTCAAACTACAAGTCCAAAGGTGTTACATCACCTCCACTTGGGCCCATTGGCCTTGTACGACCTAGATTTAGTTTTAGGCTGCCTTGGGACGTCCTCCCACCTCCTTGGCCGCCACCCCTTGCTCCTATATAAGTAGATCCATCTAGTAGCTTTTCCTTGGGATTTGTTTAGTTAAAAGTTAGCCATTGCAACTTCGTGTGCTTCGTTTGTGTCCAACGACCAGGCCAAGACCACTTTTCGGATCCCCACCATTATCAATACTTCATACATATTCGCGATATTTAGATTGCTTTTATGATATTCTTGCTTGTTCTTCGATTGCTTGCAGGAATAGACCTTCGTGGTCAGGTTGATCGTGCTCCGGCGTGGTCAATAACCTCTCAGAGTTGGTTTAGCGATTGCTAAGGCACAACGTCGTTGCACGTTTGTAGTCGGATCGTCAAAGTCGTCTCCACCAAATCGCTAGTTATCATCTCATCGAAAGATCGGGACACCCCGCCTCTATCAAGTGGTATCAGTTTTCAGGTTGCTCGGTGAGAATTTCCAGTTTTCCTAGATTAGATTTATTTTCTTACCTATTGTCCAAGAAAAAGCCACAAAAAAGAGTTAGATCTATTCATCCTTGGTCCAAGCCAGTTTGAGCCTTTGCAATTTCTTTTCATTGCTTGCATAGTTGAATTATCGGTTGCATCGTCGTGTCGAGTTGCTGGTCTTAGTGTCTAGTTCGTTTAGAGTTTCGAGTTCTGTTCACATTAGTCACGCCACCGCTGCAACATTATCTCTTCCGCTGTCCACCACCCATCCATCAATTTCCACCACGTGCTACCCACCATTCATTGTCATAATAATAGTTGAGATTGTTCACATCTTCACTTGATCCAATCTGCATCTTATCTAGTTTGTTTTGGAAAGAGGGAGAAAAAAAGAGAGAAAAAAATGAGAAAAAAAAGGAGAAAAAAAAGGAGAAAAACTTGATAGAGGCAAAGGTGTCCCGTCTTTCGATGAGATGGTGGATTTCGCTTTGGTGGAAGTCGACTTTGACGATCCGACTACGAACGTGCGAGGACGTCGCGCCTTAGCAATCGCTAAACCAACTCCGAGAGGTTATTGACCACGCCGGAGCACGATCAACCTGACCACGAGGGTCTGTTTCCTGCGAGCAAACGAAGAACAAGCAAGAAACTAAGATTGCAATCTGGATATTGCGAATATAAGATGAAAGCTTTATTGATCAAGGTGGGGTTCTGTGACGCCTTTGTCTGGTCGTTGAACACAAACGAAGTACGCGAAGTTGCAGCTATGGCGAACTTTTAATCTAAACAAAACCCAAAAATAATGTTCCTATAACTACTAGGATGTGGTGGTAAAACGCTCACAGTAAAGCAAATATCAATGTCTTACAAGTTCTTACCATGCAGCAGGCGGTGATCGACAACCAGCGGTGTCAAGTAACTCCGAATATTGGGTAAAGCGATTGCCAGGGGAGCGTACGTATACACGGTGTAGAAATATGTGGAGCTGGGTTGGCTATATATGGTAGCAAAAGATTAGCAATAATCAATTCAAAGATGCAATGTTGAATAAACGCTCAACGACGGTACTGTGCTGGTCCTAGGCTAGACCGGACTAGAGACGCGAGCCTAGAACACTAATGAGGTCACGTCGTAGCACAACTAGCATCAATGAAGGATACTAAGTAGCTCTGGACAGCAAGATATAAGTGAAGATCACAACGGCAGTAAAGATAATGAGGTGAAACAACAGCCAAGCAGGATATATCAACAACTTTGTCTCCAACTTTCCTCTGAAAAAGTTTGTGCCGATTTTTTTGGGTTTTGTTTCTTGTTCTACTAATCATGACAGGATCCCGAGTCAATTCATGGGCTTTGTCGATCGCGGGAGACGTGCCACCACCTTTGCAAATACCACAACCGTCACAAGAGGTGCACAAACATCCAAATGCACATGATCAGGTTAATAAATCTATACCACCATTTAATGGCCGTTTTAAACCTGCTTTATATATTGAATGGGAGTTCGACATAAAAAATATATTTGCTTCCCATAATTTCAATGAACATAAAAAGGTTAAGGTTGCGGTTGGTTCTTTCACTGGTTATGCTCTGGTTTGGTGGAGTGAATATTGTCGGTTACACCCTGATTATATACCTACTACTTGGGATGATTTGAAACTTGCCATGCGACATACTTTCGTCCCTGCTTATTATACTCGTGACATGATTAAGAAGTTGCAACACTTAAAACAAGGTAGTGAAACTGTAACAAAATATTATGATGATTTACAAACTACCTTGTTGCATTCCTCTTTAGAAGAAAGTGAAGATGATTTTATGGATAGATTTTGGGGAGGATTAAACCGTGATATTCAAGAGATACTAATTCATGAAGAGTGTTATCCTATGGACCATTTGTTTCATCTTGCTTGCAAAGCTGAACAGGAAATAAAACGACGTGTTG
Source organism: Triticum dicoccoides (assembly GCF_002162155.2). Lineage (NCBI taxonomy): Eukaryota > Viridiplantae > Streptophyta > Magnoliopsida > Poales > Poaceae > Triticum > Triticum dicoccoides. The sequence continues at coordinate 36,768 of NW_021235698.1, read as the reverse complement.
GCCACGAGGAGAACAAGCGCACGGTGCACATTCCAAGAGTTGATATGATTGTTCCTTCAACTACTAGGCATACTATGACAACCACATCCGTTGTTGTCATGATAGAGGCGAGGGTGTCCCGATCTTTCGATGAGATGATAACTATCGATTTGGTGGAGACGACTTTGACGATCCGACTACAAACGTGCACGATGTTGCGCCTTAGCAATCGCTAAACCAACTCCGAGAGGTTATTGACCATGCTGGAGCACGATCAACCTGACCACGAAGGTCTATTCCTGCAAGCAATCGAAGAACGAGCAAGAATATGATAAAGCAATCTGAATATTGCGAATATATATGAAGTATTGATAATGGTGGGGATCCGGAAGCGGTCTTGGTCTGGTCGTTGGACACAAACGAAGTACACGAAGTTGCAATGGCTAACTTTTAACTAAACAAATCCCAAGGAAAAGCTACTAGATGGATCTACTTATATAGGAGCAAGGGGTGGCGGCCAAGGAGGTGGGAGGACGTCCCAAGGCAGCCTAAAACTAAATCTAGGTCGTACAAGGCCAATGGGCCCAAGTGGAGGTGATGTAACACCTTTGGACTTGTAGTTTGACTCGGATTCTGCTGCAGCATCAGATTGTTTCGTCCACAACTCAACGCTCCGGACGAATTTGAAGGTGATTCCAATTGGGTTGGAAAGTGCACGAAATCTAGTTTCCAACAAAAAAAGAATCACCCAAGTCGGAGTCCGTATGAAAAACTTGTGTGCGTTTTGAGTCAGGTGTGTCTGTGCAGTCCGAATCTGAATCCAGAACGTGAGAGACCTGGACTCTATCTTCTCTTGGGCCAAAAGTGACGTGAGAGAACTTTTTGGACAGCAAATAAACATCTCTTTCTTCCTTATCTTCATATGTGGATTGTACAAATGTCCCATACACCTGCAATTAGACAAAACACAAAAGTGTGTGAAGTATTTTTGTTCTGGATAACATAAATAGATTATTGAATATTTTGCACTAGAAATCACCTGACAAATATGCATATATGCAATATTTTTGGTCATATCCAAGGTAGTCATGTCCTCATCATTGAATGTGATGCTAGTGGAATTGGATTAGGAGGTGTGTTATTACAAGATGGCAAACCTGTTGCATACTTTTCTGAAAAATTGAGTGGGCCTAGTCTGAATTATTCTACTTATGATAAAGAATTATATGCTCTTGTTCGGACTTTAGAAACATGGCAACATTATTTATGGCCCAAAGAATTTGTTATACATTCTGATCATGAATCTTTGAAACATATTAAAAGTCAAGCTAAACTGAATCGTAGACATGCTAAATGGGTTGAATTCATTGAGACTTTCCCTTATGTCATTAAACACAAGAAGGGAAAAGAAAATGTTATTGCTGATGCATTGTCTCGTCGCTATACTATGCTTTCACAACTTGACTTCAAAATATTTGGTTTGGAGACCATCAAAGATCAATATGTGCATGATGCTGATTTTAAAGATGTAATGCAGAATTGTAAAGAAGGAAGAATGTGGAACAAGCTTGTTGTTAACGATGGATTTGTGTTTCGTGCTAACAAGCTATGCATTCCAGCTAGCTCCGTTCGTCTTTTGTTGTTGCAGGAGGCGCATGGAGGAGGATTAATGGGACACTTTGGCGTGAAGAAGACGGAGGACGTACTTGCTACACATTTCTTTTGGCCAAAGATGAGACAGGATGTTGAGCGTTTTATTGCTCGCTGCACTACATGTCAAAAAGCTAAGTCACGACTCAATCCTCATGGTTTATATATGCCTTTGCCTGTACCTAGTGTTCCTTGGGAGGGTATATCTATGGACTTTGTTTTAGGTTTACCTCGAACAAAGAAGGGGAGGGATAGCATATTTGTTGTCGTGGATAGATTCTCGAAAATGGCACACTTTATACCATGTCATAAAAGCGATGATGCTGTTAATGTTGCTGATTTGTTCTTTCGTGAAATTATTCGCTTGCATGGTGTGCCAAATACTATTGTTTCAGATCGTGATACTAAATTTCTTAGCCACTTTTGGAGATGTTTATGGGCTAAGTTGGGGACTAAACTGCTTTTTAGTACTACTTGTCACCCCCAAACTGATGGACAAACTGAAGTAGTCAATAGAACGTTGTCTACTATGCTTAGGGCTGTTTTGAAAAATAATAAGAAAATGTGGGAGGAATGCTTGCCTCATATTGAATTTGCTTATAATCGTTCATTGCATTCTACTACTAAGATGTGCCCTTTTGAAGTTGTGTATGGTTTCCTACCTCGTGCACCTATTGATTTGTTGCCTCTTCCATCCTCGGAGAAGGTTAATTTTGATGCTAAACAACGTGCTGAATTGATTTTAAAAATGCATGAGTTAACTAAGGAAAACATTGAGCGTATGAATGCTAAATATAAACTTGCTGGAGATAAGGGTAGAAAACATGTTGTGTTTGCACCTGGAGATCTTGTTTGGTTACATTTGCGTAAGGATAGATTTCCTGATTTGCGCAAATCAAAGCTAATGCCACGTGCTGATGGTCCCTTTAAGGTGTTAGAGAAAATAAATGATAATGCATATAAACTTGAGCTGCCTGCAGATTTTGGGGTTAGTCCCACTTTTAACATTGCAGATTTGAAGCCTTATTTGGGTGAGGAAGATGAACTTCCGTCGAGGACGACTTCATTTCAAGAAGGGGAGGATGATGAGGACATCAATACAATTGTTACACCCACAGCCCCTGCTGCTATACATACTGGACCAATTACTAGAGCTCGTGCACGCCAACTAAATTACCAGGTACTTTTGTTTCTTGGTAATGATTCTAATGTTCATGAGAATATGATGCTGCCTAAATTGGATACATTTGTTTTGCATACAAATGAAGGGCCTAGCTTGGAGAAGGATGGACATTGGAGCAAGAACAAGCATGGAGATGATGGCATGCGCAAGGGGAACAAGAACGGAGTTACAAGTGATGATTTCAGGACTTTGAAGCCACCATAATGGGTGCATGAAGCCTTGGACGAAATATACAAGATGCCACTTCATAAATTTCGTCCCGAGGCTATTTTAGGTGCTGCGTCACCTTATTATTGGGCCAGGCCCATGTAATTTCGAAATACATAAGTATAGGCTATTTTTTAGAGTCCGTATGTGTGGGGAAACAAGAGATAGGGTTGATTTCGGACCCCTCCACCAAGGGCCACGAAATTCCCCCCTCTTCCTCCATATATATAGCCCTTAGGGCATCGTTTAGACTTTGGGTTTTGTTTAGATTAAAAGTTCGCCATAGCTGCAACTTCGCGTACTTCGTTTGTGTTCAACGACCAGACAAAGGCGTCACAGAACCCCACCTTGATCAATAAAGCTTTCATCTTATATTCGCAATATCCAGATTGCAATCTTAGTTTCTTGCTTGTTCTTCGTTTGCTCGCAGGAAACAGACCCTCGTGGTCAGGTTGATCGTGCTCCGGCGTGGTCAATAACCTCTCGGAGTTGGTTTAGCGATTGCTAAGGCGCGACGTCCTCGCACGTTCGTAGTCGGATCGTGATGAGGACATGACTACCTTGGATATGACCAAAAATATTGCATATATGCATATTTGTCAGGTGATTTCTAGTGCAAACTATTCAATAATCTATTTATGTTATCCAGAACAAAAATACTTCACACACTTTTGTGTTTTGTCTAATTGCAGGTGTATGGGACATTTGTACAATCCACATATGAAGATAAGGAAGAAAGAGATGTTTATTTGCTGTCCAAAAAGTTCTCTCACGTCACTTTTGGCCCAAGAGAAGATAGAGTCCAAGTCTCTCACGTTCTGGATTCAGATTCGGACTGCACAGACATACCTGAATCAAAACGCACACAAGTTTTTCATACGGACTCCGAATTGGGTGATTCCTTTTTTGTTGGAAACTAGATTTCGTGCACTTTCCAACCCAATTGGAATCACCTTCAAATGTGTCCGGAGTGTTGAGTTGTGGACGAAACAATCTGATGCTGCAGCAGAATCCGAGTCAAACTACAAGTCCAAAGGTGTTACATCACCTCCACTTGGGCCCATTGGCCTTGTACGACCTAGATTTAGTTTTAGGCTGCCTTGGGACGTCCTCCCACCTCCTTGGCCGCCACCCCTTGCTCCTATATAAGTAGATCCATCTAGTAGCTTTTCCTTGGGATTTGTTTAGTTAAAAGTTAGCCATTGCAACTTCGTGTGCTTCGTTTGTGTCCAACGACCAGGCCAAGACCACTTTTCGGATCCCCACCATTATCAATACTTCATACATATTCGAGATATTTAGATTGCTTTTATCATATTCTTGCTTGTTCTTCGATTGCTTGCAGGAATAGACCTTCGTGGTCAGGTTGATCGTGCTCCGGCGTGGTCAATAATCTCTCGGAGTTGGTTTAGTGATTGCTAAGGCACAACGTCGTTGCACGTTTGTAGTCGGATCGTCAAAGTCGTCTCCACCAAATCGCTAGTTATCATCTCATCGAAAGATCGGGACACCCCGCCTCTATCATCAATGCTTGGATGAGTTTGATAATTTCATTGTTAAACAAGAAGACTTCAATGCATATGTTGGTAGACAATTGAAATCCAATGCTTATTTGGTTGAACACTTGAGTGACTATATGTTTAGAGTTAAAAGTGATCTTAAGCTTATTAGTAAATGATAGAGGCAAAGGTGTCCCGTCTTTCGATGAGATGGTGGATTTCGCTTTGGTGGAAGTCGACTTTGACGATCCGACTACGAACGTGCGAGGACGTCGCGCCTTAGCAATCGCTAAACCAACTCCGAGAGGTTATTGACCACGCCGGAGCACGATCAACCTGACCACGAGGGTCTGTTTCCTGCGAGCAAACGAAGAACAAGCAAGAAACTGAGATTGCAATCTGGATATTGCGAATATAAGATGAAAGCTTTATTGATCAAGGTGGGGTTCTGTGACGCCTTTGTCTGGTCGTTGAACACAAACGAAGTACGCGAAGTTGCAGCTATGGCGAACTTTTAATCTAAACAAAACCCAAAGTCTAAACGATGCCCTAAGGGCTGTATATATGGAGGAAGAGGGGGGAATTTCGTGGCCCTTGGTGGAGGAGTCCGAAATCAACCCTATCTCTTGTTTCCCCACACATACGGACTCTAAAAATAGCCTATACTTATGTATTTCGAAATTACATGGGCCTGGCCCAATAATAAGGTGACGCATCACCTAAAATAGCCTCGGGACGAAATTTATGAAGTGGCATCTTGTATATTTCGTCCAAGGCTTCATGCACCCATTATGGTGGCTTCAAAGTCCTGAAATCATCACTTGTAACTCCATTCTTGTTCCCCTTGCGCATGCCATCATCTCCATGCTTGTTCTTGCTCCAATGTTCATCCTTCTCCAAGCTAGGCCCTTCATTTGTAAGCAAAACAAATGTATCCAATTTAGGCAGCATCATATTCTCATGAACATTAGAATCATTACCAAGAAACGAAAGTACCTGGTAATTTAGTTGGCGTGCATGAGCTCTAGTAATTGGTCCAGTATGTATAGCAGCAGGGGCTGTGGGTGTAACAATTGTATTGATGTCCTCATCATCCTCCCCTTCTTGAAATGAAGTCGTCATCGACGGAAGTTCATCTTCCTCACCCAAATAAGGCTTCAAATCTGCAATGTTAAAAGTGGGACTAACCCCAAAATCTGCAGGCAGCTCAAGTTTATATGCATTATCATTTATTTTCTCTAACACCTTAAAGGGACCATCAGCACGTGGCATTAGCTTTGATTTGCGCAAATCAGGAAATCTATCCTTACGCAAATGTAACCAAACAAGATCTCCAGGTGCAAACACAACATGTTTTCTACCCTTATCTCCAGCAAGTTTATATTTAGCATTCATACGCTCAATGTTTTCCTTAGTTAACTCATGCATTTTTAAAATCAATTCAGCACGTTGTTTAGCATCAAAATTAACCTTCTCCGAGGATGGAAGAGGCAACAAATCAATAGGTGCACGAGGTAGGAAACCATACACAACTTCAAAAGGGCACATCTTAGTAGTAGAATGCAATGAACGATTATAAGCAAATTCAATATGAGGCAAGCATTCCTCCCACATTTTCTTATTATTTTTCAAAACAGCCCTAAGCATAGTAGACAACGTTCTATTGACTACTTCAGTTTGTCCATCAGTTTGGGGGTGACAAGTAGTACTAAAAAGCAGTTTAGTCCCCAACTTAGCCCATAAACATCTCCAAAAGTGGCTAAGAAATTTAGTATCACGATCTGAAACAATAGTATTTGGCACACCATGCAAGCGAATAATTTCACGAAAGAACAAATCAGCAACATTAACAGCATCATCGCTTTTATGACATGGTCTAAAGTGTGCCATTTTCGAGAATCTATCCACGACAACAAATATGCTATCCCTCCCCTTCTTTGTTCGAGGTAAACCTAAAACAAAGTCCATAGATATATCCTCCCAAGGAACACTAGGTACAGGCAAAGGCATATATAAACCATGAGGATTGAGTCGTGACTTAGCTTTTTGACATGTAGTGCAGCGAGCAATAAAACGCTCAACATCCCGTCTCATCTTTGGCCAAAAGAAATGTGTAGCAAGTACGTCCTCCGTCTTCTTCACGCCAAAGTGTCCCATTAATCCTCCTCCATGCGCCTCCTGCAACAACAAAAGACGAACGGAGCTAGCTGGAATGCATAGCTTGTTAGCACGAAACACAAATCCATCGTTAACAACAAACTTGTTCCACATTCTTCCTTCTTTACAATTATGCATTACATCTTTAAAATCAGCATCATGCACATATTGATCTTTGATGGTCTCCAAACCAAATATTTTGAAGTCAAGTTGTGAAAGCATAGTATAGCGACGAGACAAAGCATCAGCAATAACATTTTCTTTTCCCTTCTTGTGTTTAATGACATAAGGGAAAGTGATGAGGACATCAATACAATTGTTACACCCACAGCCCCTGCTACTATACATACTGGACCAATTACTAGAGCTCGTGCACGCCAACTAAATTACCAGGTACTTTCGTTTCTTGGTAATGATTCTAATGTTCATGAGAATATGATGCTGCCTAAATTGGATACATTTGTTTTGCTTACAAATGAAGGGCCTAGCTTGGAGAAGGATGAACATTGGAGCAAGAACAAGCATGGAGATGATGGCATGCGCAAGGGGAACAAGAACGGAGTTACAAGTGATGATTTCAGGACTTTGAAGCCACCATAATGGGTGCATGAAGCCTTGGACGAAATATTCAAGATGCCACTTCATAAATTTCGTCCCGAGGCTATTTTAGGTGCTGCGTCACCTTATTATTGGGCCAGGCCCATGTAATTTCGAAATACATAAGTATAGGCTATTTTTAGAGTCCGTATGTGTGGGGAAACAAGAGATAGGGTTGATTTCGGACCCCTCCACTAAGGGCCACGAAATTCCCCCCTCTTCCTCCATATATACAGCCCTTAGGGCATCGTTTAGACTTTGGGTTTTGTTTAGATTAAAAGTTCGCCATAGCTGCAACTTCGCGTACTTCGTTTGTGTTCAACGACCAGACAAAGGCGTCACAGAACCCCACCTTGATCAATAAAGCTTTCATCTTATATTCGCAATATCCAGATTGCAATCTCAGTTTCTTGCTTGTTCTTCGTTTGCTCGCAGGAAACAGACCCTCGTGGTCAGGTTGATCGTGCTCCGGCGTGGTCAATAACCTCTCGGAGTTGGTTTAGCGATTGCTAAGGCGCGACGTCCTCGCACGTTCGTAGTCGGATCGTCAAAGTCGACTTCCACCAAAGCGAAATCCACCATCTCATCGAAAGACGGGACACCTTTGCCTCTATCACTCCCCTTCTTGAAATGAAGTCGTCCTCGATGGAAGTTCATCTTCCTCACCCAAATAAGGCTTCAAATCTGCAATGTTAAAAGTGGGACTAACCCCAAAATCTGCAGGCAGCTCAAGTTTATATGCATTATCATTTATTTTCTCTAACACCTTAAAGGGACCATCAGCACGTGGCATTAACTTTGATTTGCGCAAATCAGGAAATCTATCCTTACGCAAATGTAACCAAACAAGATCTCCAGGTGCAAACACAACATGTTTTCTACCCTTATCTCCAGCAAGTTTATATTTAGCATTCATACGCTCAATGTTTTCCTTAGTTAACTCATGCATTTTTAAAATCAATTCAGCACGTTGTTTAGCATCAAAATTAACCTTCTCCGAAGATGGAAGAGGCAACAAATCAATAGGTGCACGAGGTAGGAAACCATACACAACTGCAAAAGGGCACATCTTAGTAGTAGAATGCAATGAACGATTATAAGCAAATTCAATATGAGGCAAGCATTCCTCCCACATTTTCTTATTATTCTTCAAAACAGCCCTAAGCATAGTAGACAACGTTCTATTGACTACTTCAGTTTGTCCATCAGTTTGGGGGTGACAAGTAGTACTAAAAAGCAGTTTAGTCCCCAACTTAGCCCATAAACATCTCCAAAAGTGGCTAAGAAATTTAGTATCACGATCTGAAACAATAGTATTTGGCACACCATGCAAGCGAATAATTTCACGAAAGAACAAATCAGCAACATTAACAGCATCATCGCTTTTATGACATGGTATAACGTGTGCCATTTTCGAGAATCTATCCACGACAACAAATATGCTATCCCTCCCCTTCTTTGTTCGAGGTAAACCTAAAACAAAGTCCATAGATATATCCTCCCAAGGAACACTAGGTACAGGCAAAGGCATATATAAACCATGAGGATTGAGTCGTGACTTAGCTTTTTGACATATAGTGCATCGAGCAATAAAACGCTCAACATCCCGTCTCATCTTTGGCCAAAAGAAATGTGTAGCAAGTACGTCCTCCGTCTTCTTCACGCCAAAGTGTCCCATTAATCCTCCTCCATGCGCCTCCTGCAACAACAAAAGACGAACGGAGCTAGCTGGAATGCATAGCTTGTTAGCACGAAACACAAATCCATCGTTAACGACAAACTTGTTCCACATTCTTCCTTCTTTACAATTCTGCATTACATCTTTAAAATTAGCATCATGCACATATTGATCTTTGATGGTCTCCAAACCAAATATTTTGAAGTCAAGTTGTGAAAGCATAGTATAGCGACGAGACAATGCATCAGCAATAACATTTTCTTTTCCCTTCTTGTGTTTAATGACATAAGGAAAAGTCTCAATGAATTCAACCCATTTAGCATGTCTACGATTCAGTTTAGCTTGACTTTTAATATGTTTCAAAGATTCATGATCAGAATGTATAACAAATTCTTTGGGCCATAAATAATGTTGCCATGTTTCTAAAGTCCGAACAAGAGCATATAATTCTTTATCATAAGTAGAATAATTCAGACTAGGCCCACTCAATTTTTCAGAAAAGTATGCAACAGGTTTGCCATCTTGTAATAACACACCTCCTAATCCAATTCCACTAGCATCACATTCAAGATCAAAAGTCTTATTAAAATCAGGAAGTTGGAGTAAAGGTGCATGTGTCAACTTATCTTTCAATACCGTGAAGGCTTCTTCCTGTGCGGTACCCCAAACAAAAGGCACATCCTTCTTTGTAAGCTCGTTGAGAGGTGCAGCAATGGTGCTGAAATCTCTCACAAAACGCCTATAGAATCCAGCGAGGCCAAGAAAACTCCTCACTTGTGTGACCGTTTTGGGCTGCGGCGAACTCTCAATAGCTTCAATCTGGGCTTTGTCAACTTCAATTCCCTGTGGAGTAACAACATAGCCAAGAAAAGATACTCGGTCGGTGCAAAAGGTGCACTTCCCAAGGTTACCAAACAAACGTGCATCACGTAGAGCAATAAAAACAGCACGTAAATGTTCCAAATGTTCTTCCAAAGATCTGCTATAAATCAGTATGTCATCAAAGTAAACTACCACAAATCGTCCAATGAAAGCACGTAAAACTTCGTTCATTAATCTCATGAAAGTACTAGGTGCATTAGTTAACCCAAAAGGCATGACTAACCACTCATATAATCCAAACTTTGTTTTAAATGCTGTTTTCCATTCATCTCCCAATTTCATACGAATTTGATGGTAGCCACTACGCAAATCAACTTTGGAGAATATTGTAGAGCCACTCAATTCATCAAGCATATCATCTAGCCTAGGAATAGGATGACGATAACGAATAGTAATATTATTAATGCCTCTACAATCAACACACATACGTGATGTACCATCCTTTTTCGGCACTAGAATAATAGGAACAGCACAAGGACTAAGGGATTCGCGTATATAACCTTTGTCGAGAAGCTCTTGTACTTGACGCATAATCTCCTTCGTCTCCTCTGGATTGGTACGGTATGGTGCACGGTTTGGCAGTGAACCACCGGGAATTAAGTCAATCTGATGCTCAATCCCTCGAATAGGCGGTAATCCCGGTGGCACGTCTTGTGGAAAAACGTCAGCGAACTCCTTAACCTTGCCGCTGTTGTTGAACCATTGGATGTAGTAAGGATGTGGATGTGGTCTTGTGGTGAGAGAAAGCTTCTCCACCATCTCCATGCTAGCCAAGTTGTTGCAGCTCCCTCCGTCTATTATGACACGCACAGAACGTTCCTTCACAACTCCCTTGGTATGGAACAAATTGTGCCTCTGATTTTGCTCAGCTTGTGTGACCTGCACACTCAAAACACGTTGAGCAACTAAACATTCATACCTGTCAGCGTCTTCAGGAGCCATGTATTGCGTCTCATGATCAGAATCATCTCCACCATGTTCTTCACGTGTAATAAGAGCCAATGTCTCCTCATCATAGTCACTAGCGGACTCATATCCACCATCCGCGGTAGCAATCATCACACGCGGAGATTTGCATTCCCTCGCATAATGACCTCCTCCCTTACAACGACGACAAATAATATCACTTGTGTGCCCTGTTGATGCCATGGAAGAAGAAGAACGCTGTGCAGGCCCCGCAGGTGCGCTCTTGGCAGATAATGGTTGATAAAGGCAAAGGTGTCCCGTCTTTCGATGAGATGGTGGATTTCGCTTTGGTGGAAGTCGACTTTGACGATCCGACTACGAACGTGCGAGGACGTCGCGCCTTAGCAATCGCTAAACCAACTCCGAGAGGTTATTGACCACGCCGGAGCACGATCAACCTGACCACGAGGGTCTGTTTCCTGCGAGCAAACGAAGAACAAGTAAGAAACTAAGATTGCAATCTGGATATTGCGAATATAAGATGAAAGCTTTATTGATCAAGGTGGGGTTCTGTGACGCCTTTGTCTGGTCGTTGAACACAAACGAAGTACGCGAAGTTGCAGCTATGGCGAACTTTTAATCTAAACAAAACCCAAAGTCTAAACGATGCCCTAAGGGCTGTATATATGGAGGAAGAGGGGGGAATTTCGTGGCCCTTGGTGGAGGAGTCCGAAATCAACCCTATCTCTTGTTTCCCCACACATACGGAATCTAAAAATAGCCTATACTTATGTATTTCGAAATTACATGGGCCTGGCCCAATAATAAGGTGACGCAGCACCTAAAATAGCCTCGGGACGAAATTTATGAAGTGGCATCTTGTATATTTCGTCCAAGGCTTCATGCACCCATTATGGTGGCTTCAAAGTCCTGAAATCATCACTTGTAACTCCGTTCTTGTTCCCCTTGCGCATGCCATCATCTCCATGCTTGTTCTTGCTCCAATGTTCATCCTTCTCCAAGCTAGGCCCTTCATTTGTAAGCAAAACAAATGTATCCAATTTAGGCAGCATCATATTCTCATGAACATTAGAATCATTACCAAGAAACGAAAGTACCTGGTAATTTAGTTGGCGTGCACGAGCTCTAGCAATTGGTCCAGTATGTATAGCAGCAGGGGCTGTGGGTGTAACAATTGTATTGATGTCCTCATCAGTGTTCTAGGCTCGCGTCTCTAGTCCGGACTAGCCTAGGACCAGCGCAGTACCGTCGTTGAGCGTTTATTCAACATTGCATCTTTGAATTGATTATTGCTAATCTTTTGCTACCATATATAGCCAACCCAGCTCCACATATTTCTACACCGTGTATACGTACGCTCCCCTGGCAATCGCTTTACTCAATATTCGGAGTTACTTGACACCGCTGGTTGCCGATCACCGCCTGCTGCATGGTAAGAACTTGTAAGACATTGATATTTGCTTTACTGTGAGCGTTTTACCACCACATCCTAGTAGTTATAGGAACATTATTTTGGGTTTTGTTTCTTGTTCTACTAATCATGAAAGGATCCAGAGTCAATTCATGGGCTTTGTCGATCGCGGGAGACGTGCCACCACCTTTGCAAATACCACAACCGTCACGAGAGGTGCACAAACATCCAAATGCACATGATCAGGTTAATGTATCTATACCACCATTTAATGGCCGTTTTAAACCTGCTTTATATATTGAATGGGAGTTCGACATAAAAAATATATTTGCTTCCCATAATTTCAATGAACATAAAAAGGTTAAGGTTGCGGTTGGTTCTTTCACTGGTTATGCTCTGGTTTGGTGGAGTGAATATTGTCGGTTACACCCTGATTATATACCTACTACTTGGGATGATTTGAAACTTGCCATGCGACATACTTTCGTCCCTGCTTATTATACTCGTGACATGATTAAGAAGTTGCAACACTTAAAACAAGGTAGTGAAACTGTAACAAAATATTATGATGATTTACAAACTACCTTGTTGCATTCCTCTTTAGAAGAAAGTGAAGATGATTTTATGGATAGATTTTGGGGAGGATTAAACCGTGATATTCAAGAGATACTAATTCATGAAGAGTGTTATCCTATGGACCATTTGTTTCATCTTGCTTGCAAAGCTGAACAGGAAATAAAACGACGTGTTGGCCACGAGGAGAACAAGCGCACGGTGCACATTCCAAGAGTTGATATGATTGTTCCTTCAACTACTAGGCATACTATGACAACCACATCCGTTGTTGTTAGGACTACATCACCTCCACCATGTGACACATCGCCCCCGAGAGTGGCTACATTGATAGAGGCGAGGGTCCCGATCTTTCGATGAGATGATGGATATCGCTTTGGTGGAAGTCAACTTTGACGATCCGACTACGAACGTGCGAGGACGTCGCGCCTTAGCAATCGCTAAACCAACTCCGAGAGGTTATTGACCACGCCGGAGCACGATCAACCTGACCACGAGGGTCTGTTTCCTGCGAGCAAACGAAGAACAAGCAAGAAACTAAGATTGCAATCTGGATATTGCGAATATAAGATGAAAGCTTTATTGATCAAGGTGGGGTTCTGTGACGCCTTTGTCTGGTCGTTGAACACAAACGAAGTACGCGAAGTTGCAGCTATGGCGAACTTTTAATCTAAACAAAACCCAAGGAAAAAGCTACTAGATGGATCTACTTATATAGGAGTAAGGGGTGGCGGCCAAGGAGGTGGGAGGACGTCCCAAGGCAGCCTAAAACTAAATCTAGGTCGTACAAGGCCAATGGGCCCAAGTGGAGGTGATGTAACACCTTTGGACTTGTAGTTTGACTCGGATTCTGCTGCAGCATCAGATTGTTTCGTCCATAACTCAACGCTCCGGACGAATTTGAAGGTGATTCCAATTGGGTTGGAAAGTGCACGAAATCTAGTTTCCAACAAAAAAAGAATCACCCAATTCGGAGTCCGTATGAAAAACTTGTGTGCGTTTTGAGTCAGGTATGTCTGTGCAGTCCGAATCTGAATCCAGAACGTGAGAGACTTGGACTCTATCTTCTCTTGGGCCAAAAGTGACGTGAGAGAACTTTTTGGACAGCAAATAAACATCTCTTTCTTCCTTATCTTCATATGTGGATTGTACAAATGTCCCATACACCTGCCATTAGACAAAACACAAAAGTGTGTGAAGTATTTTTGTTCTGGATAACACAAATAGATTATTGAATAGTTTGCACTAGAAATCACCTGACAAATATGCATATATGCAATATTTTTGGTCATATCCAAGGTAGTCATGTCCTCATCATGACAGCAGGAGGCAAAGAGGAAGGCACGTCCTCGAATGAAAATAATGCCTCTTTGCACACAAAAGCATAGCAAACAAATTTGCTGAAATCTAGCTCATCAATATCAGATTTGGTGGCAAATAAACATGCACTTTTCAATTTAATTTCAGAAGCAACACTAGATGGTTTATTATTAGGCTTCATTTGTTGCTCAAATTCTTTTGCCACAATCTGATTTTCACTCTTATTCTTCTCCTGTTGTGCTTTATTAGCTCTATTAATATCATCTTTCAAAATGGAATCAGGAGTCATAGGAAGCAAAGTAATATTTTTATCCTTATGAACAAGAGTATAGTGATTGTTTCTACCATGGTGTACAGAATTTTTATCAAATTGCCATGGTCTACCAAGTAATAAGGAACATGCTTGCATAGGTACCACATCACAATCAACATAATCAGCATATGTAGAGATACTAAAATGCACACGAACAGTACGTGTTACCTTAACCTTGCCGCTGTTGTTGAACCATTGGATGTAGTAAGGATGTGGATGTGGTCTTGTGATGAGAGCAAGCTTCTCCACCATCTCCATGCTAGCCAAGTTGTTGCAGCTCCCTCCGTCTATGATGACGCGCACAGAACGTTCCTTCACAACTCCCTTGGTATGGAACAAATTGTGCCTCTGATTTTGCTCAGCTTGTGTGACCTGCACACTCAAAACACGTTGAGCAACTAAACATTCATACCTGTCAGCGTCTTCAGGAGCCATGTATTGCGTCTCATGATCAGAATCATCTCCACCATGTTCTTCACGTGTAATAAGAGCCAAAGTCTCCTCATCATAGTCACTAGCGGACTCATATCCACCATCCGCGGTAGCAATCATCACACGCGGAGATTTGCATTCTCTCGCATAATGACCTCCTCCCTTACAACGACGACAAATAATATCACTTGTGTGCCCTGTTGATGCCATGGAAGAAGAAGAACGCTGTGCAGATTTTTTCGACCAATTTTTTTTTTTCGACTGCCCGGACCCAAAAACTGGAAACGGGTCAAAAAAACTTCCTATAATGGCACCTGTCTCAAAACACTCAGAAACACCTAAAAATAGGATAGCCAGAAATTTTTTCGAAAAATGCGTTTTCGAAAAATTTTGGGCCTAAACGGAGCGTGGCTACCCGACTCTTTTTTTTTTCCGAAACCTACTCCGGCAAGGAAACACGAATCGGAATCTAGATGGATCTCGAAAACAAACCTAATATGACAAGAACTCGGATTGGTGGTGGATATATGGTGGTAGATGGCAGCGGTGGTGGTATATGACAGCTGTGGTGGTATATGGATACGGATTCGAAGCGGTGGCGGAAAAGCGGTGGTGGTAGATGGCAGGGGTGATGATGATGGTGCGGCGGCGGCGTGACAACTTATGACCAGAACTCGAAACTCTAAAAGACTAGACTCTAAGACCAGCAACTAGACACGACGATGCAACCGCAAATTCAACAAAGCAAAACCCTAAAAAGATTATGCAAAGGCTCAGATTGGTTCGGATATGATGAACTAACCCTAATTTTTTTTTGTGGCTTTTTCGTGGACTGTAGGTATGAAGAACAGACTCGATCTAAACTACGAAAAATTGTAAAATCTCACCGAGCAACCTGGAAATCTGATACCACTTGATAGAGGCAAAGGTGTCCCGTCTTTCGATGAGATGGTGGATTTCGCTTTGGTGGAAGTCGACTTTGACGATCCGACTACGAACGTGCGAGGACGTCGCGCCTTAGCAATCGCTAAACCAACTCCGAGAGGTTATTGACCACGCCGGAGCACGATCAACCTGACCACGAGGGTCTGTTTCCTGCGAGCAAACGAAGAACAAGCAAGAAACTGAGATTGCAATCTGGATATTGCGAATATAAGATGAAAGCTTTATTGATCAAGGTGGGGTTCTGTGACGCCTTTGTCTGGTCGTTGAACACAAACGAAGTACGCGATGTTGCAGCTATGGCGAACTTTTAATCTAAACAAAACCCAAAGTCTAAACGATGCCCTAAGGGCTGTATATATGGAGGAAGAGGGGGGAATTTCGTGGCCCTTGGTGGAGGAGTCCGAAATCAACCCTATCTCTTGTTTCCCCACACATACGGACTCTAAAAATAGCCTATACTTATGTATTTCGAAATTACATGGGCCTGGCCCAATAATAAGGTGACGCAGCACCTAAAAGAGCCTCGGGACGAAATTTATGAAGTGGCATCTTGTATATTTCGTCCAAGGCTTCATGCACCCATTATGGTGGCTTCAAAGTCCTGAAATCATCACTTGTAACTCCGTTCTTGTTTCCCTTGCGCATGCCATCATCTCCATGCTTGTTCTTGCTCCAATGTTCATCCTTCTCCAAGCTAGGCCCTTCATTTGTAAGCAAAACAAATGTATCCAATTTAGGCAGCATCATATTCTCATGAACATTAGAATCATTACCAAGAAACGAAAGTACCTGGTAATTTAGTTGGCGTGCACGAGCTCTAGTAATTGGTCCAGTATGTATAGCAGCAGGGGCTGTGGGTGTAACAATTGTATTGATGTCCTCATCAGTAAACATGCTTCCATGGTTAGCACTCAAGTAGAACAAGTACTTAAGGTACAAGATGATTTTCTCAATGAGATAAATAATAAAAACAATGATAATGTTGTTAGAGTTATGACTAGAGGTGGTAAAAGGACCCAGGAACCTTTGTATCCTGAGGGCCATCCTAGGAGAACAGAGCAAGATTCTAAGAGAATTAATACTGATGCACCTAGTCCTTCTAATAAAAAGAAAAAGAATAAAGATAGGACTTTGCATGCTTCTAGTGAACCTGTTATAGACACACCTGAGAATCCCAATGATATTTCTATTTCTATTGCTAAAACACAATCTGGTGATGAGCATGAACCTAGTGATAATGTTAATAATGATGTTCATGTTGATGCTCAACCTAGTAATAGTAATGATGTAGATCTTGAATGTGCTGTTGATCTAGATAACCCACAGTCAAAGAATCAACATTATGATAAGAGAGACTTCGTTGTTAGGAAGCACGGTAAAGAAAGAGAACCATGGGTTCAGAAACCCATGCCTTTTCCTCCTAAGCCATCCAAAAAAGGATGATGAGGATTTTGAGCGCTTTGCTGAATTGATTAGACCTATTTTTTTGCGTATGCGTTTGACTGACATGCTTAAAATGAATCCTTATGCTAAGTACATGAAAGATATTATTACTAATAAAAGAACGATACTGAAGCTAAAATTTCCACCATGCTTGCCAATTATACTTTTAAGGGTGGAATACCAAAGAAACTTGGAGATCCAGGAGTACCAACTATACAAAGCTCCATTAAAAGAAACTATGTTAAAACTGCTTTATGTGATCTTGGAGCCGGTGTTAGTGTTATGCCTTTCTCTTTATATCGTAGGCTTGATTTGAATAAGTTGACACATACTGAAATCTCTTTGCTAATGGCCGATAAATCAACTGCTATACCCATCGGTATTTGTGAGGATGTGCCTGTTGTGCTTGCAAACGTTACTATTTTAACGGACTTTGTTATTCTAGATATTCCCGAGGACGACAGTATGTCGATCATCCTTGGTAGATCTTTTCTGAATACTACAGGGGCTGTTATTGATTGCAACAAAGGCAATGTCCCTTTTCATGTTAATGTTAATGAGCATACGGTACACTTTCCGAAGAAACAATCTCAAGTTCATAGTATCAATTCTATTGGAAAAATTTCAACCATTACTATTGGAGGTTTTGAATTCCCTCTTCCTACAGTCAAAAAGAAATATGATATTCTTATTGTTGGGGACATGCATATCCCCGTTGTGGTAACCTAGTGTTATTTGAAAATTCTCGGTTTCATGTTATTCAGAAGAAGTTTGTTAACAAGACTTGATCAACCTTGTTAGTGGATTCCTTTTGATGAGCATGAGATGGATGAATTTTGAAAGCACAACTCTCTGTACCCACATTTTATTTTATGTTATTTAGATTAAATAAATCAAAATTTGTATTTTTTGTGATAGAGGCGAGGGTCCCGATCTTTCGATGAGATTATAACTATCGATTTGGTGGAGACGACTTTGACGATCCGACTACAAACGTGCACGATGTTGCGCCTTAGCAATCGCTAAACCAATCTCCTGAGGTTACTGACGATGCTGGAAGCACGGTCAGCCTGACCACGAAGGTCTATTCCTGCAAGCAATCGAAGAACGAGCAAGAATATGATAAAGCAATCTGAATATTGCAAATATATATGAAGTATTGACAATGGTGGGGATCCAGAAGCGGTCTTGGTCTGGTCGTTGGACACAAATGAAGTACACGAAGTTGCAATGGCTAACTTTTAACTAAACAAATCCCAAGCAAAAAGCTATTAGATGGATCTACTTATATAGGAGCAAGGGGTGGCGGCCAAGGAGGTGGGAGGACGTCCCAAGGCAGCCTAAAACTAACCCTAGGTCGTACAAGGCTCATGGGCCCAAGGGGAGGTGATGCAACACCTTTGGGCTTGTAGTTTGACTCGGATTCTGCTGCAACGTCAGATTGTTTCGTCCGTAACTCAACGCTCCGGACGAATTTGAAGGTGAATCCAATTGGGTTGGAAAGAGAACGAAATCTAGTTTCCAACAAAAAAGAATCACCCAATTCGGAGTCCGTATGAAAAAATTGTTCGCGTTTTGAGTCAGGTATGTCTGTGCAGTCCGAATCTGAATCCAGAACGTGAGAGACTTGGAGTCTATCTTCTCTTGACCCAAAAGTGACGTGAGAGGACTTTTTGAACACAACCTAAACTTCTCCTTTTCCCTTATCTTCATATGTAGATTGTACAAATGTCCCATACACCTGCAATTAGACAAAACACCAAAGTGTGTGAAGTATTTTTGTTCTGGATAACATAAATAGATTATTGAATAGTTTGGATTAGAAATCACCTGACAAATATGCATGTATGCAATATTTTTGGTCGTATCCAAGGTAGTCATGTCCTCATCATCCTCCCCTTTTTGAAAACAAAGCCGTCCTCGGCGTTGCTTAATCTGAAATGTGGCTAACAAAAGAGACAAGGTGTGCATGTTGTATAGGTATATGTCATCCAGTTT
The DNA here is from genome assembly GCF_002162155.2 of Triticum dicoccoides. Taxonomy (NCBI): domain Eukaryota; kingdom Viridiplantae; phylum Streptophyta; class Magnoliopsida; order Poales; family Poaceae; genus Triticum; species Triticum dicoccoides. Next base: position 17,574 of record NW_021235698.1, on the reverse strand, counting down.
AACTTCCCTTGATTTTTGCACGTATGACACATGTATACATGAGTAACTTTCATAGTTCATAAAAACTAAAGCCAAAAAATTATCACAAGAAGTAGAAGGCATGAAAATATTAGAACTCAGTTTGCACATATAAGTGAAGCTCTTATTCATTTCAAAAGATTCACAATGTTCATCATTAAACCATCCCAACTTTGGTGAATAAACCTTACTTGCATCAAATTTACATGCTACAACATGCTTAAATAAGCAAACATGCAATAAGTCATTGGACACAGAATCATCACCAAGATTGGAGGCCATATCAAAATGATTAAACATTAGTTCTTTTGCATCAACAGTTAAATCAATGGGTGCAATCAAAATTGTTGATATTTCGGTTGTTTGATCACATGATGCAGTCATGACAGTAACAAGAGTCTCTAAAATAGGTGGTGTGCTCAAATCAACAGGTAACTCAACACATGATGCACTCAAGTTAACTAGGCATGCTTCATTCTCATGTGAAGTTATATCATGAATACCTTTACTGTTACCTCGCAGAGATGTAGCTGATGTAGGTACGGACATTGACAATGTACCATACTCTTGAGATGATATCGCGCTCACAATCCGAGGTGGGGCTGCTCTAGTAGGTGCAATAGTGGAGTAACCAACCGGCGGTGGTGAGCATGAACTGGAATAGTAGTTGTTGTAGTCACCCAATGCATCCTCCTGTATCTATCTCTTAAAGGTACAAGCACGGACATACATACCAGTAATGCAACGAGGAATATACTGAAATCTTGCCTGAATATCATGGTTCAAACCACCAAAAAATCTATTCATTGTATCATCCTCAGATTCTTCTATGTCACAATGATGCATATAAGATTTGAACTCTTGGTAGTAAGCATGAACAGTGTTACTGCCTTGTTTTAATTGCTCCAATTTGTGACGCAATTCACGACGATAGTAAGGAGGAAAAAATTGTTGTCTCATTACAGCTTTCAAAACTTTCCAAGTTGTGGGTTGGTTATCAATGTTTTTCTTACAATGTACACTCCACCAAACAGAAGCAAAACTAGTGAATGCTCTAATGGTAGCTCGTACTCTCTCAAGTTCAGAAAAATCATGGTGACTAAAAACTTGTTCTACTTCAAGCTCCCAAGCTAGATAAATAGCAGGATTAAATCTACCCTCAAATGATGGTAAAGAGATAACCTGATCATATGCTTGTGTGTGTTGTCCCAACTCTCGTGAAGGTGAAGATGTGTTCGTCGTGCAAGAACTTCTATCTCTAGAACCTGTCATGATTAGTAGAAACAAGAACCAAAATTCGAGAATAATGTTCCTATGAACTACTAGGATGTGGTTGTAAAGTGCTCACAGTAAAGCAAATATCAATATTTTACAAGTTCTTACCATGCGGCAGGTGGTGATAGGCAACCAACGGTGTCAAATAACTCCGAAGATTGTGTAAAGCGATTGCCAGGGGAACGTGTGTATACACGGCGTAGAAATATGTGGAGCTGGGTTGGCTATATATGGTAGCAAAAGATTAGCAATAATCAATTCAGAGATGCAATGTTGAATAAACGCTCAATGACGGTATTGTGCTGGTCCTAGGCTAGACCAAACTAGAGACGCGAGCCTAGAACACTAATGAGGTCACGTCGTAGCACAACTAGCATCAATAAAGGATATGAAGTAGCTCTGGATAGCAAGATATAAGTGAAGATCACAATAGCAGTAGACCTATTTAGAAGCTGATGTTGAGGTGCCAAATACTGAACTAGCTTCTGCAACTATTTAGATGCGGCTCGTCGCTAGCTTTCATTTGAGTACTCGCGGAGCCAAAACAGACTTCATATGAGGAAGTTATGCCTGTTTTACTGAACAATGCACAAAACAGATTTCAATCCGAATTCAACTACGAGATTGAGTCTAGATAGATTCGAATTTTGTTTTTTTTCTTCTCTCTTTTTTTTCCCACACTTTTTTTCTTTTCATTTCTTTTTTTTCTCTGACTTTTTTTCTTTTTTTCTCTCGTTTTTTCTCTCTCTTTTTTTCTCCCTCTTTCGAAAACAAACTAGATAAGATGCAGATTGGATCAAGCGAAGATGTGAACGATCTCAACTATTATTATGACAATGAATGGTGGGTAGCACGTGGTGGAAATTGATGGATGGGTGGTGGACAGCGGAAGGGATAACGATGCAGCGGCGACGTGACTAATGTGAACAGAACTCGAAACTCTAAACGACCTAGACACTAAGACCAGCAACTCGACACGACGATGCAACCAATAATTCAACTATGCAAGCAATGAAAAGAAAATTGCAAAGGCTCAGACTGGCTTGGACAAAGGATGAATAGATCTAACTCTTTTTTGTGGATTTTTCTTGGACAATAGGTAAGAAAATAAATCTAATCTAGGAAAACTAGAAATTCTCACCGAGCAACCTGAAAACTGATACCACTTGATAGAGGCGAGGGTCCCGATCTTTTGATGAGATGATAACTATCGATTTGGTGGAGACGACTTTGACGATCCGACTACAAACGTGCACGACGTTGCGCCTTAGCAATCGCTAAACCAATCTCCTGAGGTTACTGACGATGCTGGAAGCATGGTCAGCCTGACCACGAAGGTCTATTCCTGCAAGCAATCGAAGAACGAGCAAGAATATGATAAAGCAATCTGAATATTGCAAATATATATGAAGTATTGACAATGGTGGGGATCCGGAAGCGGTCTTGGTCTGGTCGTTGGACACAAACGAAGTACACGAAATTGCAATGGCTAACTTTTAACTAAACAAATCCCAAGCAAAAAGGTACTAGATGGATCTACTTATATAGGAGCAAGGGGTGGCGGCCAAGGAGGTGGGAGGACGTCCCAAGGCAGCCTAAAACTAACCCTAGGTCGTACAAGGCTCATGGGCCCAAGTGGAGGTGATGCAACACCTTTGGGCTTGTAGTTTGACTCGGATTCTGCTGCAACGTTAGATTGTTTCGTCCGTAACTCAACGCTCCGGACGAATTTGAAGGTGAATCCAATTGGGTTGGAAAGAGAACGAAATCTAGTTTCCAACAAAAAAAGAATCACCCAATTCGAAGTCCATATGGAAAAGTTGTTGGCGTTTTGAGTCAGGTATGTCTGTGCAGTCCGAATCTGAATCCAGAACATGAGAGACTTGGACTCTATCTTCTCTTGACCCAAAAGTGACGTGAGAGGACTTTTTGAACACAACCTAAACTTCTCCTTTTCCCTTATCTTCATATGTGGATTGTACAAATGTCCCTTACACCTGCAATTAGACAAAACACCAAAGTGTGTGAAGTATTTTTGTTCTGGATAACATAAATAGATTATTGAATAGTTTGCATTAGAAATCACCTGACAAATATGCATGTATGCAATATTTTTGGTCGTATCCAAGGTAGTCATGTCCTCATCATTTTGTTTGTTTTCTGAATTATCGTTGCAATAAAAAAATACCCCGAAAATAAAAGTTCTCCAAATGCCTTGAAAATTGCATATCTTATGGCAGAGTCGTCAGATCATCCGGGAGAGGTACCGAAAGTCGCACAGGCGGGAGGTCCAGAAGCTCAAGGGCAACTGGCCGCGGGCGAACGTATACTGAAAGGTCAGGGAGGAGAAAAACAAACTCCAGGACTCCAACACCAAGCTGGGCGTGGAACTAAAAGATGTTCCGGCCCAGCTGGCTGACTCCCTGAACGAAAATAAGAGGCTATGAGGCGGCATATTTAGTATGTGTTCAAACTCACCTTTACATAGTTCGGCGAGGAAAGGAACTGATAGACTTATGTCTCCAGGTATGCTGACCGGCTGTCCCGAAGAGGAGATGTCCGGATCTTCGGGCGATCTGCTACAAGAGCTGTCACAAATGCACGAGAGAGCTCGGCAGGCGATGCAAAGTATTGCCAAGGACTTATGGCCATCTGACTCCCCTCTAGGAAGTATGGAGGAGCTTGTACAGCTATTCAAGGGAGCGCGGCGGTGCTTCCGATTATGGAAGATATCGGCTTGTCGGGAAGGTGCACGAGAGGCCTGGGCCATGGTGAAAACATGGTATACCAAGCTCGACCGGAATCACATGGCCTAGGTCGGACTTTTAGGGTCAGATGGAAAAAAATCCTATTAGCTTGGTATATGAGCAGGTACAAGTAGCCGCTAAGTATTCCCAACAGGATTGTAGGCTAGATAGCTCTTGTAGAACGATTAGAGGAAGAAGTTTTTGAGTCCAAGTGACTATGTACTTCAATTGACAAATTTGTCCCTAGCCGGATTGTAAAACGATTGTCATGGCGGAACTTTCGCTTCGACCTCTCGACCCAAAGGTGCGGAGTGTTTCCAAATACCAGCTCAGTAATATATACCGGGGTATGCATGGAAACCAGGCGTAGGGGTCATAGTTGCTTGAACAGACAAGTATCCGGCTAGCTATGTTATGTTACATTTTTGATCGTAAGAAACATCTTCCAGAGAGAATAGTTCCGTTAAGGGTTCCTTTCCCTGGCTCAGCATGCGTTAACGTGCATGTCCGAACTGTGATTGAAAAACCATAGCATACGTAACATCTGGGGGTTGATAGAGTAACGAGTAAAAAACATCTTTACTCCACCGACCAAATATTCCCTTAAGATCGCTAGTGATGAGGACATGACTACCTTGGATACGACCAAAAATATTGCATACATGCATATTTGTCAGGTGATTTCTAATGCAAACTATTCAATAATCTATTTATGTTATCCAGAACAAAAATACTTCACACACTTTGGTGTTTTGTCTAATTGCAGGTGTATGGGACATTTGTACAATCCACATATGAAGATAAGGAAAAAGGAGAAGTTTAGGTTGTGTTCAAAAAGTCCTCTCACGTCACTTTTGGGTCAAGAGAAGATAGAGTCCAAGTCTCTGATACCTCTTGATAGAGGCGAGGGTCCCGATCTTTCGATGAGACGATAACTATCGATTTGGTGGAGACGACTTTCACGATCCGACTACAAACGTGCACGATGTTGCGCCTTAGCAATCGCTAAACCAATCTCCTCAGGTTACTGACGATGCTGGAAGCACGGTCAGCCTGACCACGAAGGTCTATTCCTGCAAGTAATCGAAGAACGAGCAAGAATATGATAAAGCAATCTGAATATTGCAAATATATATGAAGTATTGATAATGGTGGGGATCCAGAAGCGGTCTTGGTCTGGTCGTTGGACACAAATGAAGTACACGAAGTTGCAATGGCTAACTTTTAACTAAACAAATCCCAAGCAAAAAGCTATTAGATGGATCTACTTATATAGGAGCAAGGGGTGGCGGCCAAGGAGGTGGGAGGACGTCCCAAGGCAGCCTAAAACTAACCCTAGGTCGTACAAGGCTCATGGGCCCAAGTGGAGGTGATGCAACACCTTTGGGCTTGTAGTTTGACTCGGATTCTGCTGCAACGTCAGATTGTTTCGTCCGTAACTCAACGCTCCGGACGAATTTAAAGGTGAATCCAATTGGGTTGGAAAGAGAACGAAATCTAGTTTCCAACAAAAAAAGAATCACCCAATTCGAAGTCCGTATGAAAAAGTTGTTGGCGTTTTGAGTCAGGTATGTCTGTGCAGTCCGAATCTGAATCCAGAACGTGAGAGACTTGGACTCTATCTTCTCTTGACCCAAAAGTGACGTGAGAGGACTTTTTGAACACAACCTAAACTTCTCCTTTTCCCTTATCTTCATATGTGGATTGTACAAATGTCCCATACACCTGCAATTAGACAAAACACCAAAGTGTGTGAAGTATTTTTGTTCTGGATTGAATAGTTTGCATTAAAAATCACCTGACAAATATGCATGTATGCAATATTTTTGGTCGTATCCAAGGTAGTCATGTCCTCATCATCTAGCTTTCGGATTCACCCAGTCTGAGGTACACATCTGGATGACCCGGCAGTAACAATCGCAGAGGTGCTCCCTTTATGCCCTAGCCGAACTAACGGGCACGTAGGGCATTAGCACAGGAGCCAGGCAACCCAGCTTGGCCAAAATTTATGTCATATCGATGCATATAATGGCGAAGAAAAGGTACATACATGGAAAAGACACATATGTAGTGAGCTTGATGCTCGGAAAATAATAATAATAAGCTTCTGTACAAGAAGCCCCCAGGTATAATTGACGTACATATTTGAGAATGTGTGCGTCGTAGTTGTACGGCTTAGCCGCACAAAAGTTTTAACGCTTAAAAAAAGAAAATGTGAAAAGAGAGAAAAATAAATAATGTAAACAAAAGGGAAAAGGAGACGAACGAAGAGTCCGGCGCTAGGTATAGAATCTTCGGAGTCTGGCCGCGTTCCATGGGTTCGGCTCTAGGCGATTGTCTGATGCATCACGCAGGTGGTACGCTCCTTCGGTGAGGACTTCGTCAATGATGAAGGGACCCTCCCACTTGGGCTTGAGTTTGTCCTTTTTATTCTCCGGCAAGCGTAGCACGAGTTCACCAACATTATAAGTCTTGGCCCGTACTTGATGAGGACATCAATACAATTGTTACACCCACAGCCCCTGCTGCTATACATACTAGACCAATTACTAGAGCTCGTGCACGCCAACTAAATTACCAGGTACTTTCGTTTCTTGGTAATGATTCTAATGTTCATGAGAATATGATGCTGCCTAAATTGGATACATTTGTTTTGCTTACAAATGAAGGGCCTAGCTTGGAGAAGGATGAACATTGGAGCAAGAACAAGCATGGAGATGATGGCATGCGCAAGGGGAACAAGAACGGAGTTACAAGTGATGATTTCAGGACTTTGAAGCCACCATAATGGGTGCATGAAGCCTTGGACGAAATATACAAGATGCCACTTCATAAATTTCGTCCCGAGGCTATTTTAGGTGCTGCGTCACCTTATTATTGGGCCAGGCCCATGTAATTTTGAAATACATAAGTATAGGCTATTTTTAGAGTCCGTATGTGTGGGGAAACAAGAGATAGGGTTGATTTCGGACCCCTCCACCAAGGGCCACGAAATTCCCCCCTCTTCCTCCATATATACAGCCCTTAGGGCATCGTTTAGACTTTGGGGTTTTGTTTAGATTAAAAGTTCGCCATAGCTGCAACTTCGCGTACTTCGTTTGTGTTCAACGACCAGACAAAGGCGTCACAGAACCCCACCTTGATCAATAAAGCTTTCATCTTATATTCGCAATATCCAGATTGCAATCTTAGTTTCTTGCTTGTTCTTCGTTTGCTCGCAGGAAACAGACCCTCGTGGTCAGGTTGATTGTGCTCCGGCGTGGTCAATAACCTCTCGGAGTTGGTTTAGCGATTGCTAAGGCGCGACATCCTCGCACGTTCGTAGTCGGATCGTCAAAGTCGACTTCCACCAAAGCGAAATCCACCATCTCATCGAAAGACGGGACACCTCCGCCTCTATCAAGTGGTATCAGATATCCAGGTTGCTCGATGAGATTTTACAGTTTTTTGTAGTTTAGATCGAGTCTGTTCTTCATACCTATAGTCCACGAAAAAGCCACAAAAAAATTTAGGGTTAGTTCATCATATCCGAACCAATCTGAGCCTTTGCATAATCTTTTTAGGGTTTTTGCTTTGTTGAATTTGCGGTTGCATCGTCGGTCTAGTTGCTGGTCTTAGAGTCTAGTCTTTTAGAGTTTCGAGTTCTGGTCATAAGTTGTCACGCCGCCGCCGCACCATCATCATCGCCCCTGCCATCTACCACCACCGCTTATCCGCCACCGCTCCGAATCAGTATCCATATACCACCACCAATCCGTGTCCATATACCACCACCGATCCATATCCATATACTACCACCACTACCACCACCGCTGCCATATACCACCACCATATATCTACCACCAATCCGAGTTCCTTGCTTATTAGGTTTGTTTCCGAGATCCATCTAGTTTCCGATTCGTGTTTCCTTGCCGGAGTCGGGTAGCCACGCTCCGTTTAGGCCCAAAAATTTTCGAAAACGCATTTTTCGAAAAAATTTCTGGCTATCCTATTTTTAGGTGTTTCTGAGTGTTTTGAGACAGGTGCCATTATAGGAAGTTTTTTTCGACCCGTTTCCAATTTTTGGGTCCGGGCAGCCGAAAAAAAAATTGGTCGAAAAAAAAAATTTTCGTGCCCATCCTGTCAGTTTGACCTAGGAAGAGTTTTGAGACACTCGCCATTATAGTGATTTTTCGCAAAAAAAAAAGCAGCGCAAAAAAAAAAGAGCGCAAAAAAAAAGAGCGAAAAAAAATTCAGAGTGTGCTTTTCCCTTGTTTACGTGCCGCGCCGTGATTTTGTTGGTGTTCTAGGCTCGCGTCTCTAGCACAGTCTAGCCTAGGACCAGCACAGTACCGTCGTTGAGCGTTTATTCAACTTTGCATCTCTGAATTGATTATTGCTGACCCTTTTTGCTACCATACTATAAGCCTTCCCAGCTCTACATACATCTACGTCGTGTGTTTGACTCTCCCTGGTAATCGCTCTATCCAAGCTTTGAGAGTTTTTGACTACAACGGTTGCCGATCACTGCCTGCTGCTGAGTAAGAACTGGTAAGAATTTGAGATTTGCTTGACGGATTTGTGATACACCACCACCACTTCTTAGTAGTTTGTAGGATCATATTCTTGTGTGTTTCTATTGCTGCTAACCATGCCAGGATCACAAGCCGACGAGATTGACTGGGAGAACTTATCGAACAAGGAGCTTCATGATAAGTTTCAGCAAATGATGACTGAACAGGTACAAGATGTGCTGAACAATTTTGAAGAGGCCATGGAGAAGATCACTGGCCTTGAGAAGACGTTCGAAACAAAGCTCGATAACAGATTTAATGAACTGCTTGCGCGTCTTCCACCACCGGCTGCACCTGTCGTACCTCTGCAACAACAACAACTACGCCCCCTTCCGAATCAGTATGGACGAGCACAGCGTGTTCCTATTGAGCTAGGACAAAATTCTGGTGCCGCTGTTACTGCTGTTGGTGCTTCTTTGGCTCCTGCTGGTACCCAGGAGGATGATGAGTATGCGGGCGATTATGAGGATGAGGTTGATCAAAATCAGATCTACGAGCAGCCACCAGCACCACCACCAGCAGGTCGACCTCAGGTATATATTCGTAATGGTAGGCCTGCACCACCACCTCAGGTACGAGATGATGTCCATATTCCTAAACTGAAATTGAATATTCCACCATTTGAGGGTAGATATGTTCCTGATATATATCTTACTTGGGAGTTAGAAACTGAACAACGATTTACATGTTTACAATATCCTGAGGAGAGACGAGTTGCTGCTGCTGTTTGTGCTTTCACTAGTTTTGCATGTGTATGGTGGTCTGAACATTGTAGATTATATCCTACTCCAACTACTTGGGCTGCTTTGAAAACTGCTATGCGTACGCGTTGGGTTCCACCATATTATCAACGTGAATTGCTTCAAAAATTGCAGCGTTTAAGACAAGGGAAAAATTCTGTAGAAGAATATTATCAGGAATTACAAACTGGCATGATTAGATGTGGTATTGTTGAGGAGAATGAAGCTATGCTTGCATGTTTTCTGGGTGGATTAAATAGAGAGATTCAGACCATTCTAGACTATAAGGAGTATACTAATATCACTCGTTTATTCCATCTTGCTTGTAAAGCTGAACGTGAAGTGCAGGATCGACAAGCATTGGGGCGAACTAACTTTTCTGCAGGCCGACCTTCATCATGGACACCACATGCATCTTCTACTTCAACTGCACCAGCACCTCCATCCGGTGCCACCTCCAGCCGTGATACAAGAAAACAGGCACAACCACCATTATCTGCCAAGAGCGCACCTGCGGGGCCTGCACAGCGTTCTTCTTCTTCCATGGCATCAACAGGGCACACAAGTGATATTATTTGTCGTCGTTGTAAGGGAGGAGGTCATTATGCGAAGGAATGCAAATCTCCGCGTGTGATGATTGCTACCGCGGATGGTGGATATGAGTCCGCTAGTGACTATGATGAGGAGACATTGGCTCTTATTACACGTGAAGAACATGGTGGAGATGATTCTGATCATGAGACGCAATACATGGCTCCTGAAGACGCTGACAGGTATGAATGTTTAGTTGCTCAACGTGTTTTGAGTGTGCAGGTCACACAAGCTGAGCAAAATCAGAGGCACAATTTGTTCCATACCAAGGGAGTTGTGAAGGAACGTTCTGTGCACGTCATAATAGACGGAGGGAGCTGCAACAACTTGGCTAGCATGGAGATGGTGGAGAAGCTTTCTCTCACCACAAGACCACATCCACATCCTTACTACATCCAATGGTTCAACAACAGCGGCAAGGTTAAGGTAACACGTACTGTTCGTGTGCATTTTAGTATCTCTACATATGCTGATTATGTTGATTGTGATGTGGTACCTATGCAAGCATGTTCCTTATTACTTGGTAGACCATGGCAATTTGATAAAAATTCTGTACACCATGGTAGAAACAATCACTATACTCTTGTTCATAAGGATAAAAATATTACTTTGCTTCCTATGACTCCTGATTCCATTTTGAAAGATGATTTTAATAGAGCTAATAAAGCACAACAGGAGAAGAATAAGAGTGAAAATCAGATTGTGGCAAAAGAATTTGAGCAACAAATGAAGCCTAATAATAAACCATCTAGTGTTGCTTCTGAAATTAAATTGAAAAGTGCATGTTTATTTGCCACCAAATCTGATATTGATGAGCTAGATTTCAGCAAATCTGTTTGCTATGCTTTTGTGTGCAAAGAGGCATTATTTTCATTCGAGGATGTGCCTTCCTCTTTGCCTCCTGCTGTCACTAACATTTTGCAGGAGTTCGCTGATGTTTTTCCACAAGACGTGCCACCGGGATTACCGCCTATTCGAGGGATTGAGCATCAGATTGACTTATTTCCCGGTGCTTCACTGCCAAACCGTGCACCATACCGTACCAATCCAGAGGAGACGAAGGAGATTATGCGTCAAGTACAAGAGCTTCTCGACAAAGGTTATATACGCGAATCCCTTAGTCCTTGTGTTGTTCCTATTATTCTAGTGCCGAAAAAGGATGGTACATCACGTATGTGTGTTGATTGTAGAGGCATTAATAATATTACTATTCGTTATCGTCATCCTATTCCTAGGCTAGATGATATGCTTGATGAATTGAGTGGCTCTACAATATTCTCCAAAGTTGATTTGCGTAGTGGCTACCATCAAATTCGTATGAAATTGGGAGATGAATGGAAAACAGCATTTAAAACTAAGTTTGGATTATATGAGTGGTTAGTCATGCCTTTTGGGTTAACTAATGCACCTAGTACTTTCATGAGATTAATGAACGAAGTTTTACGTGCTTTCATTGGACGATTTGTGGTAGTTTACTTTGATGACATATTGATTTATAGCAGATCTTTGGAAGAACATTTGGAACATTTACGTGCTGTTTTTATTGCTCTACGTGATGCACGTTTGTTTGGTAACCTTGGGAAGTGCACCTTTTGCGCCGACCGAGTATCTTTTCTTGTCTATGTTGTTACTCCACAGGGAATTGAAGTTGATAAAGCCAAGATTGAAGCTATTGAGAGTTGGCCGCAGCCCAAAACGGTCACACAAGTGAGGAGTTTTCTTGGCCTCGCTGGATTCTATAGGCGTTTTGTGAGAGATTTCAGCACCATTGCTGCACCTCTCAATGAGCTTACAAAGAAAGATGTGCCTTTTCTTTGGGGTACCGCACAGGAAGAAGCCTTCACGGTATTGAAAGATAAGTTGACACATGCTCCTTTACTCCAACTTCCTGATTTTAATAAGACTTTTGAGCTTGAATGTGATGCTAGTGGAATTGGATTAGGAGGTGTGTTATTACAAGATGGCAAACCTGTTGCATACTTTTCTGAAAAATTGAGTGGGCCTAGTCTGAATTATTCTACTTATGATAAAGAATTATATGCTCTTATTCGGACTTTAGAAACATGGCAACATTATTTATGGCCCAAAAAATTTGTTATACATTCTGATCATGAATCTTTGAAACATATTAAAAGTCAAGCTAAACTGAATCGTAGACATGCTAAATGGGTTGAATTCATTGAGACTTTCCCTTATGTCATTAAACACAAGAAGGGAAAAGAAAATGTTATTGCTGATGCATTGTCTCGTCGCTATACTATGCTTTCACAACTTGACTTCAAAATATTTGGTTTGGAGACCATCAAAGATCAATATGTGCATGATGCTGATTTTAAAGATGTAATGCAGAATTGTAAAGAAGAATGTGGAACAAGTTTGTTGTTAACGATGGATTTGTGTTTCGTGCTAACAAGCTATGCATTCCAGCTAGCTCCGTTCGTCTTTTGTTGTTGCAGGAGGCGCATGGAGGAGGATTAATGGGACACTTTGGCGTGAAGAAGACGGAGGACGTATGATGAGAACATGACTACCTTGGATATGACCAAAAATATTGCATATATGCATATTTGTCAGGTAATTTCTAGTGCAAACTATTCAATAATCTATTTATGTTATCCAGAACAAAAATACTTCACACACTTTTGTGTTTTGTCTAATTGCAGGTGTATGGGACATTTGTACAATCCACATATGAAGATAAGGAAGAAAGAGATGTTTATTTGCTGTCCAAAAAGTTCTCTCACGTCACTTTTGGCCCAAGAGAAGATAGAGTCCAAGTCTCTCACGTTCTGGATTCAGATTCGGACTGCACAGACATATCTGACTCAAAACGCACACAAGTTTTTCATACGGACTCCGAATTGGGTGATTCGTTTTTTGTTGGAAACTAGATTTCGTGCACTTTCCAACCCAATTGGAATCACCTTCAAATTCGTCCGGAGCATTGAGTTGTGGACGAAACAATCTGATGCTGCAGCAGAATCCGAGTCAAACTACAAGTCCAAAGGTGTTACATCACCTCCACTTGGGCCCATTGGACTTGTACGACCTAGATTTAGTTTTAGGCTGCCTTGGGACGTCCTCCCACCTCCTTGGCTGCCACCCCTTGCTCCTATATAAGTAGATCCATCTAGTAGCTTTTCCTTGGGTTTTGTTTAGATTAAAAGTTCGCCATAGCTGCAACTTCGCGTACTTCGTTTGTGTTCAACGACCAGACAAAGGCGTCACAGAACCCCACCTTGATCAATAAAGCTTTCATCTTATATTCGCAATATCCAGATTGCAATCTTAGTTTCTTGCTTGTTCTTCGTTTGCTCGCAGGAAACAGACCCTCGTGGTCAGGTTGATCGTGCTCCGGCGTGGTCAATAACCTCTCGGAGTTGGTTTAGCGATTGCTAAGGCGCGACGTCCTCGCACGTTCGTAGTCGGATCGTCAAAGTCGACTTCCACCAAAGCGAAATCCACCATCTCATCGAAAGACGGGACACCTCCGCCTCTATCAACGTACTTGCTACACATTTCTTTTGGCCAAAGATGAGACGGGATGTTGAGCGTTTTATTGCTCGCTGCACTACATGTCAAAAAGCTAAGTCACGACTCAATCCTCATGGTTTATATATGCCTTTGCCTGTACCTAGTGTTCCTTGGGAGGATATATCTATGGACTTTGTTTTAGGTTTACCTCGAACAAAGAAGGGGAGGGATAGCATATTTGTTGTCGTGGATAGATTCTCGAAAATGGCACACTTTATACCATGTCATAAAAGCGATGATGCTGTTAATGTTGCTGATTTGTTCTTTCGTGAAATTATTCGCTTGCATGGTGTGCCAAATACTATTGTTTCAGATCGTGATACTAAATTTCTTAGCCACTTTTGGAGATGTTTATGGGCTAAGTTGGGGACTAAACTGCTTTTTAGTACTACTTGTCACCCCCAAACTGATGGACAAACTAAAGTAGTCAATAGAATGTTGTCTACTATGCTTAGGGCTGTTTTGAAGAATAATAAGAAAATGTGGGAGGAATGCTTGCCTCATATTGAATTTGCTTATAATCGTTCATTGCATTCTACTACTAAGATGTGCCCTTTTGAAGTTGTGTATGGTTTCCTACCTCGTGCACCTATTGATTTGTTGCCTCTTCCATCTTCGGAGAAGGTTAATTTTGATGCTAAAGAACGTGCTGAATTGATTTTAAAAATGCATGAGTTAACTAAGGAAAACATTGAGCGCATGAATGCTAAATATAAACTTGCTGGAGATAAGGGTAGAAAACATGTTGAGTTTGCACCTGGAGATTTTGTTTGGTTACATTTGCGTAAGGATAGATTTCCTGATTTGCGCAAATCAAAGTTAATGCCACGAGCTGATGGTCCCTTTAAGGTGTTAGAGAAAATAAATGATAATGCATATAAACTTGAGCTGCCTGCAGATTTTGGGGTTAGTCCCACTTTTAACATTGCAGATTTGAAGCCTTATTTGGGTGAGGAAAATGACCTTCCGTCGAGGACGACTTCATTTCAAGAAGGGGAGGATGATGAGGACATCAATACAATTGTTACACCCACAGCCCCTGCTGCTATACATACTGGACCAATTACTAGAGCTCGTGCACGCCAACTAAATTACCAGGTACTTTCGTTTCTTGGTAATGATTCTAATGTTCATGAGAATATGATGCTGCCTAAATTGGATACATTTGTTTTGCTTACAAATGAAGGGCCTAGCTTGGAGAAGGATGAACATTGGAGCAAGAACAAGCATGGAGATGATGGCATGCGCAAGGGGAACAAGAACGGAGTTACAAGTGATGATTTCAGGACTTTGAAGCCACCATAATGGGTGCATGAAGCCTTGGACGAAATATACAAGATGCCACTTCATAAATTTCGTCCCGAGGCTATTTTAGGTGCCGCGTCACCTTATTATTGGGCCAGGCTGATGAGGACATCAATACAATTGTTACACCCACAGCCCCTGCTGCTATACATACTGGACCAATTACTAGAGCTCGTGCACGCCAACTAAATTACCAGGTACTTTCGTTTCTTGGTAATGATTCTAATGTTCATGAGAATATGATGCTGCCTAAATTGGATATATTTGTTTTGCTTACAAATGAAGGGCCTAGCTTGGAGAAGGATGAACATTGGAGCAAGAACAAGCATGGAGATGATGGCATGCGCAAGGGAAACAAGAACGGAGTTACAAGTGATGATTTCAGGACTTTGAAGCCACCATAATGGGTGCATGAAGCCTTGGACGAAATATACAAGATGCCACTTCATAAATTTCGTCCCGAGGCTATTTTAGGTGCTGCGTCACCTTATTATTGGGCCAGGCCCATGTAATTTCGAAATACATAAGTATAGGCTATTTTTAGAGTCCGTATGTGTGGGGAAACAAGAGATAGGGTTGATTTCGGACCCCTCCACCAAGGGCCACGAAATTCCCCCCCTCTTCCTCCATATATACAGCCCTTAGGGCATCGTTTAGACTTTGGGATTTGTTTAGTTAAAAGTTAGCCATTGCAACTTCGTGTACTTCGTTTGTGTCCAACGACCAGACCAAGACCGCTTACACATCCCCACCATTATCAATACCTCATATATATTTGCAATATTCAGATTGCTTTATCATATTCTTGCTCGTTCTTCGATTGCTTGCAGGAATAGACCTTCGTGGTCAGGCTGACCGTGCTTCCGGCATCGTCAGTAACCTCAGGAGATTGGTTTAGCGATTGCTAAGGCGCAACGTCGTGCATGTTTGTAGTCGGATCGTCAAAGTCGTCTCCACCAAATCGATAGTTATCATCTCATCGAAAGATCGGGACACCCCGCCTCTATCAAGTGGTATCAGTTTTCAGGTTGCTCGGTGAGAATTTCCAGTTTTCCTAGATTAGATTTATTTTCTTACCTATTGTCCAAGAAAAAGCCACAAAAAAGAGTTAGATCTATTCATCCTTGGTCCAAGCCAGTCTGAGCCTTTGCAATTTTTCTTTTCATTGCTTGCATAGTTGAATTATCGGTTGCATCGTCGTGTCGAGTTGCTGGTCTTAGTGTCTAGTTCGTTTAGAGTTTCGAGTTCTATTCACATTAGTCACGCCACCGCTGCATCATTATCTCTTCCGCTGTCCACCACCCATCCATCAATTTCCACCACGTGCTATCCATCATTCATTGTCATAATAATAGTTGAGATCGTTCACATCTTCACTTGATCCAATCTGCATCTTATCTAGTTTGTTTTGGAAAGAGGGAGAAAAAAAGAGAGAAAAAAAAACGAGAGAAAAAAAAGGAGAAAAAAAAGTCAGAGAAAAAAAAGGAGAGAAAGAAAAAAAGTGTGAGGAAAAAAAAGAGAGAAGAAAAAAAATTGGATCTATCTAGAATCAATCTCGTACCTGAATTCGGATTGGAATCTGTTTTGCGCACTGTTCAGTAAAACAGGTGTATCTTCCTCATACGAAATCCGTTTTGGCTCCGTGAGTACTCAAATTGAAGATAGCGACGAGCCGCATCTAAATAGTTGTAGAAGCTAGTTCAATATTTGACACCTCAAAATCGGCTTCTAAATAGGTCTTTTTGCCCTCCGAAGTTCGTGAACACAGCTTGTTCCAATTTTTAGGCCAGTTTTAGAATTCTTTGACTCCTCATATCAACTCGGAATTGAGTGATTCTTTTTGCATTGAAAAGCTTGAGTTAGTAGCATTCTTTGAAAGAATTTATCAGAAAATTGTCTCAAACTTTTCAAGAGGAAAGTTGGAGAGAGAGTTGTTGTATATCCTGCTTGGCAGTTGTTTTTCATCATTATCTTCACTGCCGTTGTGATCTTCACTTATATCTTGCTGTCAAGAGCTACTTAGTATCCTTCATTGATGCTAGTTGTGCTACGTCGTGACCTCATTAGTGTTCTAGGCTCGCGTCTCTACTCCGGTCTAGCCTAGGACCAGCACAGTACCGTCGTTGAGCGTTTATTCAACATTGCATCTTTGAATTGATTATTGCTAATCTTTTGCTACCATATATAGCCAACCCAGCTCCACATATTTCTACACCGTGTATACGTATGCTCCCCTGGCAATCACTTTACTCAATATTCGGAGTTACTTGACACCGCTGGTTGCCGATCACCGCCTGCTGCATGGTAAGAACTTGTAAGACATTGATATTTGCTTTACTGTGAGTGTTCTACCACCACATCCTAGTAGTTATAGGAACATTATTTTTGGGTTTTGTTTCTTGTTCTACTAATCATGAAAGGATCCAGAGTCAATTCATGGGCTTTGTCGATCGCGGGAGACGTGCCACCACCTTTGCAAATACCACAACCGTCACGAGAGGTGCACAAACATCCAAATGCACATGATCAGGTTAATGTATCTATACCACCATTTAATGGCCGTTTTAAACCTGCTTTATATATTGAATGGGAGTTCGACATAAAAAATATATTTGCTTCCCATAATTTCAATGAACATAAAAAGGTTAAGGTTGCGGTTGGTTCTTTCACTGGTTATGCTTTGGTTTGGTGGAGTGAATATTGTCGGTTACACCCTGATTATATACCTACTACTTGGGATGATTTGAAACTTGCCATGCGACATACTTTCGTCCCTGCTTATTATACTCGTGACATGATTAAGAAGTTGCA
>NW_021235697.1:0-481 GCF_002162155.2 Triticum dicoccoides | reverse complement strand
TTCCTCTCGCCGGGCTCGTCGGACAGAAGGAAGGGGACAAGAACGAGGACTTGACCTCCTGGATCGACTAGACGTGGTTCTGGTCGTGGATGCGATCGGTTGAAACAACAATATTTTACCCTGGACCATTATGCCCTTTTTGGATTAAACTAATTATGTTTATTCATTTTTAACCACCCACCAGATTGGATGGCTAAAAAAATCACAGGGGCAAGTACTGGAAAGTACTCCCAGTACTACGCCAATCACCGTAAAAGACCTCATTTTTTACATATATTTATCTACGAATACACTAGAGCCACTATTAAGATATTTGTAACCGTTTATGATTTACAAAATCTCTACCATGATATTTGATGATATTAACTATATACGAACACAGTCACACACACACATACATGCAAGTATATATGTATGAGTCAGCCTTAAAAATCAATTTAAACAAAATACGCCATACAATTAAAATTTAGCAAAATAAAAA
>NW_021235696.1:0-791 GCF_002162155.2 Triticum dicoccoides | reverse complement strand
AAAAGAGTAGAGAGGGTCACGGCAAAAACTGGATGCACTTCGTGTACAAACTGGACAAACTCTTTCGGAGTATCAGGGTTTCGGACGAGAACTCATCTGTTACACGGGCACTTCAATGTTTTTTAAACTTATTTGAACTCCGGACTTCTTTTGTGTTCAGTATGCAGCATTCAAAGCGACGTCATCAATTTCCAACATGTTCTGACATCCTTTGTTGTTTTTCGGTCATGTACCTAATTGTTTAGAGAGCTAAATGATCGTGAAATTGAAAATCACTAAAAATGAATTCTGAAAATGTTGAAACTTGGCATGGTATCATCATTTCACCCGCAGAGCATGTGTGAAAGAGTAGAGAGGGTCACGGCAAAAACTGGACGCACTTCGTGTACAAACTGGACAAACTCTTTCGGAGTATCAAGGATTCGGACGAGAACTCATCTGTTACACGGGCACTTCAATGTTTTTTAAACTTATTTGAACTCCGGACTTCTTTTGTGCTCAGTATGCATGATTCAAAGCGACGTCATCAATTTCCAACATGTTCTTACATCATTTGTTGTTTTTCGGCTATTTACCTAATTGTTTAGAGAGCTAAATGACCGTGAAATTGAAAATCACTACAAAATGAATTCTCAAAATGTTGAAATTTGGCATGGTATCATCATTTCACGCGCATAGCATGTGCGAAAGAGTAGAGAGGGTCACGACAAAAACTGGACGCACTTCGTGTACAAACTGGACAAACTCTTTCGGAGTATCAGGGTTTCGGACAAGAACTCATCTGTTACACG
>NW_021235695.1:0-5912 GCF_002162155.2 Triticum dicoccoides | reverse complement strand
AAGGTATTGTCTTGGGGCATAAAATTTCTGAAAGAGGTATTGAAGTTGATAAAGCTAAAGTAGAGGCTATTGAAAAGATGTTGTTTCCTAAAGATATGAAAGGTATAAGAAGTTTCCTTGGTCATGCTGGTTTCTATAGGAGGTTTATTAAAGACTTCTCTAAAATTTCTAGGCCTCTCACTAATCTCTTGCAAAAAGATGTTCCTTTTGTTTTTGATAATGATTGTGTAGAAGCATTTGAAATACTTAAGAAAGCCTTGATTTCTGCATCTAATGTTTAGCCACCTGATTGCAATTTACCCTTTGAAATTATGTGCGATGCTAGTGATTATGCTGTTGGTGCTGTTCTCGAACAAAGAGTTGATAAGAAATTGAATGTTATCCATTATGCTAGTAAAAATCTAGACAGTGCCTAGATTAATTTTCAGTAGTTGTTTTCACTTATCATAAGTTCAGATCTTATATTGTTGATTCCAAAGTAACTGTTCACACTGATCATGTTGCTATTAAATATCTTGTGGGAAAGAAAAATGCTAAACCTGGACTTATTAGATGAGTTCTCTTGTTACAAGAATTTGATTTGCATATTATTTATAGAAAGGGAGCTGAGAACCCCGTTGCAGACAACTTGTCTAGGTTAGAAAATGTTCTTGGTGACCCACTTCCTATTGATGATAGCTTTCCTGATGAAAAATTAGCTGTCATAAATGCTTCTCGTAATACTCCATCGTATGCTGATTATGCTAATTATATTGTTGCTAAATTTATACCACCTAGTTTCACCTACCAGCAAAAGAAAAAGTTTTTCTATGATTTAAGACATTACTTTTGGGGTGAGCCACAACTTTATAAAGCAGGAGTAGATGGTGTTATTAAATGTTGTGTTCCTGATCTGGAACAGGAACAAATCCTCTGCAAGTGTCACTCGAGGCTTACGGAGGACACCACGATGGAGATAGAATTGCACATAAGGTATTGCAATCTGGTTTTTATTGGCCCACTCTCTTCAAAGATGCTCGTAAGTTTTGTCTTGTC
The DNA here is from genome assembly GCF_002162155.2 of Triticum dicoccoides. Taxonomy (NCBI): domain Eukaryota; kingdom Viridiplantae; phylum Streptophyta; class Magnoliopsida; order Poales; family Poaceae; genus Triticum; species Triticum dicoccoides. The sequence continues at coordinate 4,877 of NW_021235695.1, read as the reverse complement.
GATGAATACCAAAGAATTGGTAATATTAGTAGACGTCAGGAAATTTCTGTGAATTATTCACTTGTTATTGAACCATTTGATGTTTGGGGCTTTGATCATATGGGACCTTTTCCTTCCTCTAATGGGTATACACACATTCTAGTTGCTGTTGATTATGTTACTAAGTGGGTAGAAGCTATTCCAACTAGTAGTGCTGATCATAACACCTCTATTAAAAGATGCCTAAAGAAGTTATTTTTCCGAGGTTTGCACTCCATAGATATTTAATGACTAAGGGTGGTTCACATTTTATTCATGGTGCTTTTCGTAAAATACTTGCTATGTATAATGTTAAGAATACAATTGCATCTCCATATCATCCTCAATCTAGTGGTCAAGTAGAACTGAGTAACACAGAGATTAATTATATTTTGCAAAAGGCTGTTAATAGATCTAGAAAGAATTGGTCTAAGAAACTTGATGATGCATTATGGGCTTACAGAACTGCTTATAAAAATCCTATGGGTATGCCTCCGTATGAAATGGTTTGTGGAAAGGCTTGCCACTTACCTCTCGTACTAGAACATAAGGCATATAGGGCAATTAAAGAACTCAATTATGATTTCAAACTTGCAGGTGAGAAAAGGTTATTTTCCATTATCTCCCTTGACGAATGGAGAGCCCAAGCCTATGAGAATGGCAAGTTGTAGAAAGAAAAGGTTAAAGATGGCATAACAAGAGGATACAAAAGCGTTAGTTTAATGTAGGTGATCATGTTTTGCTATACAACTCTTGTTTCATAATTTTTGCAGGAAGACTTCTCTCTAAATGGGAAGGTCCATAAATTATCGAGGAAGTCTATCATTCTAGTGCCATAAAAACAAAAACGTCGAAGGCACAAATCCGAAGGTGGTAAATGGTCAAAGAATCAAACATTATATCTCAGGTAACCACATAAATGTTGAGACCAATATAATTGACACCGTAACACTAGTGGAGTACATAAGGGACACTTTCTAGAATGTTTCAGACTCTGAAAAGGAATAGGTATGTGGTACGGTATGTAGACCGACTCCAAAATTGTTCTAATAGCAATTTTTTGCCATTTTGGAATATTTTGAAAAATTAGGAAAATTAAAAGTAGTCCGAAAGAGAACAAGGAGACCACAAGGGTGGAGGGCGCGCCCTACACTCCTGGCGCGCCCCCTGCCTTGTGGCCACCTCGTGTGCCCCATGGATTCTATTTTCTTGCATGATACTTCCTGTGGTCGGTAAAAATTCATTATATAATGTACGAATGTTTTAGCCACCGTGCCACGACAAAATCCACTTTTTTTGTTTTGAGCTATTTCTGTAGTAGATTTAGAGCAACATGTCAGCCCAGGACTCGGAGGGAGAAAGCTATGTGGTTGATTATGTTGTAGACCCAAAGTCTACGAGGACTTGGATCATTGTGGTTGGACCATGGAGGAATAAGAAAACTATCATCCTAAGGGAAAGGGGGAGACATGCTCAGATGAAGATGAAGTCGCACTTCCTCAACCTGGGGACCTGCTTGTGGAGTTCAAAAAGCCAAGTCTCCCTAATAAACCAAAGAAACCTAAGATCGAGTTTATCTCTTTTCGTCTCTTGCAGGAAAACAAACAGTAACTATGGAAAAAGATACTAGGTCTTGAGCAGGAGATCAATGACTTAAGGGAGGAAAATTCTATCCTCAAGCGCAAGCTAAGGAAGAAGCCTACTACATCAACAACTCCATCATCACCACCTTCGAAGAAAGAGACATAAATACACTCCCCTTGGCAACTTCCAAGCTTGGGGGAGATGCCCCAATATCGTATCATCATCACACCTTTACTTTTTTCGTTTTCCTTAGTTCGTTACTTTTGGTTATATCTTGATGTAGTAGAATAAAGTTGTATCATGATCTATCTCCGAGTTTTGTTTTGATCTCTATCTATGTAATCGAGTCCGTGAGTTATATATAATAAAGAGTAGTTTTGAGTTGAGGGCTTTGCTATCTTGCTATGATCTCGAGGGAATTGAAGAACGAATAAAAATAAATAAAATGTTCATATATTGATCTTATGGATAGTAATGACTTCACATATAAAGAGTATGATGAATAAAACTTGTTGAGAGTTGACAAACATTGGTTTGGTCATTGTTGCAATTAATAGGAAGTAATAAAGAAATTGAGGTTTTACATATAAATATACTATCTTGGACATCTTTTGAGATTGTGAGCACTCATTAAAAATATTACATGCTAAAAGTTGATGTTGGATGAGGAAGACAACATAATGGGTTATGTTTACTTATATACAAATAGAAGTTATATTGGCATGGATCATCCAACCTGTTGAGCTTGCCTTTCCCTCTCATGCTAGCCAAATTCTTGGCACCAAGTAGAGATACTACTTGTGCTTCCAAACATCCTAAACCCAGTATTTCCATGAGAGTCCACCATACCTACCTATCGACTGAGTAAGATCTTTCCAGTAAGTTCTCATCGGTGCAAGCAATAAAAATTGCTCCCTAAATATGTATGATATATTAGTGTGAAGAAAATAAGCTTCATACGAACTTGTGATATGGAAGAAATAAAAGTGACAGAATGCATAATAAAGTTCTTTATCATAAGGGGCAATATAATGTGACGTTCTTTTGCATTATGATTTTGTGCATCCAACCATAAAAGAGCATGCTAACCTCTTCTTCCCTCTGGGAAGGACCTATCTTTTATTTTTTACCTTCTACCCTTATACAAGAGTCATGGTGATCTGCACCTTTACTTTTTACACTTTTTCCTTTGGCAAACAGTATGTGTTGGAGAAATTCGGATATATATATATCCACTCGGATGTAGGTTTTCATAAAGTATTATTGTTGACATTACCCTTGAGGTAAAAGGTTGGAAGGTGAAACTATAAGCCCCTGTCTTCTTTGTGTCTGATTGAAAGTTTGTACCCATAAGTATACCGTGAGTGTTAGCAATTGTGAAAGACTAAATGATAGTTGAGTATGTGGACTTGCTGAGAAGCTCTTATATTGACTCTTTCTGATGTTACGATAAATTGCAATTTCTTTAATGACTCTAATGAAGTTTCTGATTCATACTCTACTTTGTGAATGAATTGTTACTTTAACATAATAAATTATATGACAATATATGTTGCTATTCTAAAGATGATCATGATGCCCTCATGTACGTATTTGATTTTATCGACACCTCTATCCATAAACATGTGGACATATTTTTCGATATCGGCTTTCGCTTGAGGACAAGCGAGGTCTAAGATTGGGGGAGTTTATACGTCCATTTTGCATCATGCTTTTATATTGATACTTATTTCAATAAGGGTTGTTATTACACATTATATCACAATACTTATGCCTATTCTCTCTTATTTTATAAGGTTTACATGAAGAGGGCGAATGACAAAAGCTGGAATTCTTGACTGGAAGAGGAGAAAATATTAGAGACCTATTCTGCACCACTACAAAAGTGCTGAAACTTCATGGAGATTTTATTTGAAAATATAAAAAACATTGGGCAAAGAAAGCACCAGAGGGGGGCCACCTGCAATCCACAAGGGTAGAGGGTGCGTACTACCCCCTGGGCGCGCCCTCCATCCTTGTGGGGCCCTTGTTAGGCCCCCGACCCCCATCTTATGCTATATGGTGTGTTTTTACCTAGAAAAAATAGGGATGAAGCTTTCAGGACGAAGCGCCGCCGTCTCGAGGTGGAACCTGGGCAGAACCAATCTAGGGCTCTGACATGGCTGTGCTGCCGGGGAAACATCCCTCCGGGAGGTGGATATCATCGCCATCGTCGTCACCATAGATCCTTTAATCGGGAGGAGGTCAATCTCCATCAACACCTCCACCAGCACCATTGAGGGAGTCCTGGATAAGGGGGTATTCGGACAGCCGGACTATATATTTTGGCCGGACTGTTGGACTATGAAGACACAAGATTGAAGACTTCGCCCCGTGTCTGGATGGGACTTTCTTTGGCCTGGAAGGCAAGCATGGCGATTCGGATGTAGATCTCATTCTCTGTAAACTGACTCTGTGTAACCCTAGCCCCCTCCGGTGTCTATATAAACCGGAGGGTTTAGTCCGTAGGACAGAACAACAATCATACCATAGGCTAGCTTCTAGGGTTTAGCCTCTCTGATCTCGTGGTAGATCAGCTCTTGTAATACTCATATCATCAAGATCAATCAAGCAGGAAGTAGGGTATTACCTCCCTCGAGAGGTCCCGAACCTGGGTAAAGATCGTGTCCCCAGCCTCCTGTTACCATTAGCCTTAGACGCACAGTTCGGGACCCCCTACCCGAGATCCGTCGATTTTGACACTGACATTGGTGCTCTCATTGAGAGTTTCTCTGTGTCATCGCTGTAAGGCTCGATGGCTCGTCTCGTTGTCAAAGACAGCATCACCTCCGGGGGAGCCCTAGCTCTAGGCCAAACTCTCCGGTTGGCTGGCTTCCTTACGACCGCCCGATATGTTGTCGCGCTGACAATGACCTCTCAGGTCAATAAAAAATGCCTCCATGTTGATTCGGAATTTGCTGAACAGATGCCCCCGATGGAGCTCTTCTCCCTCAATTAGCTCTTGGATCGCATCGCTGCCCTGGGCGTTGCTACAGACTATGACCGGATTGGGCTTAAACCCGACCAAAGGGAGATTCACTCTCCACCGGTCACCCATGAGATAGCGCTGGTGGAAGAGCATCATCCCAATTCTCCATCTACTTTGAGGACGAACTATGTTCGGACTTCCGAGCTCTCCGAGCCGGACACCCGCTCGCGGGAGGACATGACTCAGGCCCCGGACTCGGAATCGGGTGGCGGGCAACGCTCCAGAGCCCGAACCGTTAAGCTCGGAA
>NW_021235694.1:0-2218 GCF_002162155.2 Triticum dicoccoides | reverse complement strand
GGCGCGCCAGGAGTGTAGGGCGCGCCCTCCACCCTTGTGGTCTCCTTGTTCTCTTTCGGACTACTTTTAATTTTCCTAATTTTTCAAAATATTCCAAAATGGCAAAAAATTGCTATTAGAACAATTTTGGAGTCGGTCTACATACCGTACCACATACCTATTCCTTTTCAGAGTCTGAAACATTCTAGAAAGTGTCCCTTATGTACTCCACTAGTGTTACGGTGTCAATTATATTGGTCTCAACATTTATGTGGTTACCTGAGATATAATGTTTGATTCTTTGACCATTTACCACCTTCGGATTTGTGCCTTCGACGTTTTTGTTTTTATGGCACTAGAATGATAGACTTCCTCGATAATTTATGGACCTTCCCATTTAGAGAGAAGTCTTCCTGCAAAAATTATGAAACAAGAGTTGTATAGCAAAACATGATCACCTACATTAAACTAACGCTTTTGTATCCTCTTGTTATGCCATCTTTAACCTTTTCTTTCTACAACTTGCCATTCTCATAGGCTTGGGCTCTCCATTCGTCAAGGGAGATAATGGAAAATAACCTTTTCTCACCTGCAAGTTTGAAATCATAATTGAGTTCTTTAATTGCCCTATATGCCTTATGTTCTAGTACGAGAGGTAAGTGGCAAGCCTTTCCACAAACCATTTCATACGGAGGCATACCCATAGGATTTTTATAAGCAGTTCTGTAAGCCCATAATGCATCATCAAGTTTCTTAGACCAATTCTTTCTAGATCTATTAACAGCCTTTTGCAAAATATAATTAATCTCTGTGTTACTCAGTTCTACTTGACCACTAGATTGAGGATGATATGGAGATGCAATTGTATTCTTAACATTATACATAGCAAGTATTTTACGAAAAGCACCATGAATAAAATGTGAACCACCCTTAGTCATTAAATATCTATGGAGTGCAAACCTCGGAAAAATAACTTCTTTAGGCATCTTTTAATAGAGGTGTTATGATCAGCACTACTAGTTGGAATAGCTTCTACCCACTTAGTAACATAATCAACAGCAACTAGAATGTGTGTATACCCATTAGAGGAAGGAAAAGGTCCCATATGATCAAAGCCCCAAACATCAAATGGTTCAATAACAAGTGAATAATTCACAGAAATTTCCTGACGTCTACTAATATTACCAATTCTTTGGTATTCATCGACAAGACAAAACTTACGAGCATCTTTGAAGAGAGTGGGCCAATAAAAACCAGATTGCAATACCTTATGTGCAATTCTATCTCCATCGTGGTGTCCTCCGTAAGCCTCGAGTGACACTTGCAGAGGATTTGTTCCTGTTCCAGATCAGGAACACAACATTTAATAACACCATCTACTCCTGCTTTATAAAGTTGTGGCTCACCCCAAAAGTAATGTCTTAAATCATAGAAAAACTTTTTCTTTTGCTGGTAGGTGAAACTAGGTGGTATAAATTTAGCAACAATATAATTAGCATAATCAGCATACGATGGAGTATTACGAGAAGCATTTATGACAGCTAATTTTTCATCAGGAAAGCTATCATCAATAGGAAGTGGGTCACCAAGAACATTTTCTAACCTAGACAAGTTGTCTGCAACGGGGTTCTCAGCTCCCTTTCTATAAATAATATGCAAATCAAATTCTTGTAACAAGAGAACTCATCTAATAAGTCCAGGTTTAGCATTTTTCTTTCCCACAAGATATTTAATAGCAACATGATCAGTGTGAACAGTTACTTTGGAATCAACAATATAAGATCTGAACTTATGATAAGTGAAAACAACTACTGAAAATTAATCTAGGCACTGTCTAGATTTTTACTAGCATAATGGATAACATTCAATTTCTTATCAACTCTTTGTTCGAGAACAGCACCAACAGCATAATCACTAGCATCGCACATAATTTCAAAGGGTAAATTGCAATCAGGTGGCTAAACATTAGATGCAGAAATCAAGGCTTTCTTAAGTATTTCAAATGCTTCTACACAATCATTATCAAAAACAAAAGGAACATCTTTTTGCAAGAGATTAGTGAGAGGCCTAGAAATTTTAGAGAAGTCTTTAATAAACCTCCTATAGAAACCAGCATGACCAAGGAAACTTCTTATACCTTTCATATCTTTAGGAAACAACATCTTTTCAATAGCCTCTACTTTAGCTTTATCAACTTCAATACCTCTTTCAGAAATTTTATGCCCCAAGACAATACCTT
>NW_021235693.1:0-702 GCF_002162155.2 Triticum dicoccoides | reverse complement strand
CACCTCATCGGTGAAACATAGGGGGTGTGCGGCACCCCTGTATTTGGGTGTACCGTGGTGTTCGGATTTTTTTGTGTTGCATTGCATGCTGGAGCGCGCTTACTTGGCCCGTAGATGGATCTGGTTGCACCGTCCTTTTGATGCGAGCCCTCACGTGGATCGCGTACTGGCTTGTGTGCGGCGTCGTTTGCCGCTCTATGTTGGACACGAGGTCGTCTATCCGGCCGGATGGATGTTTTGTTTTTTGATTGCGGGGGATCTAAGGCCTCCTCATCGAATTCAAGTAGCAGCTTTCGCTTTGGGTAGCTCTTTGTGTGGCGACTACCGCCGTACTTTGCTGCAGTGTTGAGTACTTCACTCCATCTAATTCTGAGTGTGTCTTGTGCAGCCCTGAGCCTTTGCTTCTGCTTTTTCAGACTCCTCGCAGTGGCAACAAGCCTTTGATGGGTATTCTGTTGCTCCAGGTGCCTGTCCGGTGTGATGTCATCCAGACTGTTATCTTTGCCGGAGTCGTTGTTCGGTTTGATTCTCCGTGTTGCCGTGGTCGGACGGTGGTTCAATGTCGTGTTTGTCGTCCGCTGGCTCACCCTGCTCTATCGCTGGGTTTATATGATTGTTGTTTCTGCCAAGGCGGGATTTGGAGCGGCGCTTACGCTGCCGCTTTGACTGCTTCTCGAGGGAATGATCCTTCGCTGCGTCCTT
>NW_021235692.1:0-667 GCF_002162155.2 Triticum dicoccoides | reverse complement strand
GAGAGAGAGAGCCATCGGAGTTGAATTTATGCCGGAAAACCCATTTCCCAGAGACAACATTGGCTCCGTGTGGGCGAGGAACGAGGGACCATGTGTTGTTGAGAAGAAGAGCATCAAACTCCTCCTTCATGGCGTGGAACCAGTTTGGGTCGATGAGAGCCGCTTTGTAAGAGGTAGGAATGGGAGAGAGAGGAGTGGATGAGGCGGTGAGATTTAAGCGGTCAACAGGGAGACCGAAGCCTGATTTACTACGTGTATGCATAGTGTGAGCACTGGATGGAATGGGTACAGGAACAGCAGTGGGAGGGAGACTGAGTGGTGGCTGGGATGTAGGAGAAGAAGGAGAGGCAGAGGCGATATCTGGTGATGCTGGAAGAGAGGCAGTGGACGATGCATGCGAGGGAGGAGAAGGGACATGCAGAGGCGATGTGATGGCGGGCCCGGGTGAATTGGGTGGTGGAGAGTGGTCGCTGGGTGGGGTAGGTGGGCAATGATTGGGAGAGAGAGAAGTCACGGAGCCCGGAGTTGATGCGCGGACAGGAAGGCGGGAGTGGTGGTAGGGTTAGGTGGCTGATTGGCAGGCGACATGACCACGTGAACAGGGCCATGCATGCGAGCGCCATGCACGTCGATCGGAGAAGAGCTAGCTGGAGTGGTTTTTGTGGCA
>NW_021235691.1:0-1153 GCF_002162155.2 Triticum dicoccoides | reverse complement strand
AGTAAACCCCACGTCCAAGTCATCACGATCCAAAAGAATCGGAAACGGTTCAGTAATTAACGCGCCCGTTAATTACTAATTAATGACTCATTAATTTTTCCCGAGCAGCAAAAATATAGACAACGTGCATAGCTCTGTCCTCGGCTCGGCCCAATCCCGCCGCGTGGCAAACATTATTAATAACTTTCGTGCAAATATCAGACTCATTGTTGTGGCAAACATTATTAATAACTTTCGTGCAAACATCTGACAAAGACAGGCGAAACAAGCTTCCGCTCTCATAGCCTTTTCCAACAAATTGTCCATACTTAGAAATTACAACTTTATTGGATTCGAAAACCATCTTAAAACCATCTCGACATAAATGGGAACTACTAACGAGATTTTTATTTATGGATGACACATGATGAACGTTCTTCAGACGCACAGTCTTCCCCGAAGTAAACTTCAGATCGACCGTACCAACACCTCGAACGATGACATGTGACCCGTTCACCATCAGCACGGGTGAAGGCCCTGTTGCCTGGTAAGAAGAAAACATGGAGGCGTCAGCACAAACATGTACATTGGCACCGGTGTCAATTAACCAATCAGGGGATTGAAATACTGAAAGGATGGTAGGAAAAATACCGTACCCTGATTCCTTCATATCAATATCACCGATGGCAACATTAGCGGACTTGCCGCTCTTCTCATGTTCGCGCTCCTCAAAGCGGTTAGTACACTTCGAAGCCCAGTGATTAGGATCACCGCAGACATGGCAAAGTCCCTTCCCCTTCTTATGAGAATTCTTCTTGAAGTTGGTAGAATGTGATGGCTTGTTCTTTGTATCAAACTTGCCTTTGCCTTGAGTTTTGTTCTTATTGTTTTTGAACTTGTTGGGCTGGGAGTTCTTCTTCTGTACCATGTGGGCACTAGAACCTCCCTCAGCAACTCGAGCACGTGTGTCCTTTGCTCTCGCCTTCTCTACAACATCAAGAGTACCAATGAGATCCGCAATGGAAAACTCCTGTCTCTTGTGTTTCACGGAAGTAGCAAAATTGTTCCACGAAGGTGGAAGCTTGGCAATGATGCCTCTGGCAACAAATTTGTCTGGCAACACACACTTGAAGTACTCAAGTTCTTTTGCGAGCGACTGTATCTCATGAGCCTG
>NW_021235690.1:0-1399 GCF_002162155.2 Triticum dicoccoides | reverse complement strand
CAATCTGGATATTGCGTGATGAGGACATGACTACCTTGGATATGACCAAAAATATTGCATATATGCATATTTGTCAGGTGATTTCTAGTGCAAACTATTCGAGAATCTATTTATGTTATCCAGAACAAAAATACTTCACACACTTTTGTGTTTTGTCTAATTGCAGGTGTATGGGACATTTGTACAATCCACATATGAAGATAAGGAAGAAAGAGATGTTTATTTGCTATCCAAAAAGTTCTCTCACGTCACTTTTGGCCCAAGAGAAGATAGAGTCCAAGTCTCTCACGTTCTGGATTCAGATTCGGACTGCACATACATACCTGACTCAAAACGCACACAAGTTTTTCATACGGACTCCGAATTGGGTGATTCTTTTTTTGTTGGAAACTAGATTTCGTGCACGTTCCAACCCAATTGGAATCACCTTCAAATTCGTCCGAAGCGTTGAGTTGTGGACGAAACAATCTGATGCTGCAGCAGAATCCGAGTCAAACTACAAGTCCAAAGGTGTTACATCACCTCCACTTGGGCCCATTGGCCTTGTACGACCTAGATTTAGTTTTAGGCTGCCTTGGGACGTCCTCCCACCTCCTTGGCCGCCACCCCTTGCTCCTATATAAGTAGATCCATCTAGTAGCTTTTCCTTGCGATTTGTTTAGTTAAAAGTTAGCCATTGCAACTTCGTGTACTTCGTTTGTGTCCAACGACCAGACCAAGACCGCTTCCGGATCCCCACCATTATCAATACCTCATATATATTTGCAATATTCAGATTGCTTTATCATATTCTTGCTTGTTCTTCGATTGCTTGCAGGAATAGACCTTCGTGGTCAGGCTGACCGTGCTTCCGGCATCGTCAGTAACCTCAGGAGATTGGTTTAGCGATTGCTAAGGCGCAACGTCGTGCACGATTGTAGTCGGATCGTCAAAGTCGTCTCCACCAAATCGATAGTTATCATCTCATCGAAAGATCGGGACACCCCGCGTCTATCATTGCGAATATAAGATGAAAGCTTTATTGATCAAGGTGGGGTTCTGTGACGCCTTTGTCTGGTCGTTGAACACAAACGAAGTACGCGAAGTTGCAGCTATGGCGAACTTTTAATCTAAACAAAACCCAAAGTCTAAACGATGCCCTAAGGGCTGTATATATGGAGGAAGAGGGGGGAATTTCGTGGCCCTTGGTGGAGGGGTCCGAAATCAACCCTATCTCTTGTTTCCCCACACATACGGACTCTAAAAATAGCCTATACTTATGTATTTCGAAATTACATGGGCCTGGCCCAATAATAAGGTGACGCAGCACCTAAAATAGCCTCGGGACGAAATTTATGAAGTGGCATCTTGTATATTTCGTCCAAGGCTTCATGCACCCATTATGGTGGCTTCAAAGTCC
>NW_021235689.1:0-817 GCF_002162155.2 Triticum dicoccoides | reverse complement strand
CCCCCCCCCAATCCTATTCCAAATAGGATTCCCAAGGGGAAAGAGAGAGAGAGAGGTGGCCGGCCACCTCTCCTAGTCCTAGTTGGACTAGGGGAGGGGGGGAGGCGCGCAGCCCACCATGGGCAGCCCCTTTCACTTTTCCACTAAAGCCCAATAAGGCCCATATGGCTCCCGGGGGGTTCCGGTAACCTCCCGGTAATCCGGTAAAATCCCGATTTCACCCGGAACACTTCCGATATCCAAATATAGGCTTCCAATATATCAATCTTTACGTCTCAACCATTTCGAGACTCCTCATCATGTCCGTGATCACATCCGGGACTCCGAACAACCTTCGGTACATCAAAATGCATTCACACATGTTTGTCTATGTAGAGGCATACTAGTGACACTCTGTTTGTCTATGTATTCACACATGTATTATGTTTCGGGTTAATACAATTCTAGCATGAATAATAAACATTTATCATGATATAAGGAAATAAATAATAACTTTATTATTGCCTCTAGGGCATATTTCCTTCAGAGTCACCCTAAGGATGCGAGCCAGTGGCAAGCCTTGAACTTCGAATACCCAGAATTTGGGAAGGATCCAAGGAACATCATGCAGGGCGCGAGCACCGATGGAGTCAATCCGTTTGGCAGCCAGAGAAGCACACATAGCACCTGGCCTGTGTTTGTGTGGATGTACAACCTTCCCCCCTGGTTGTGCATGAAGAGGAAGTACATTCACATGAGTATGCTAATTGAAGGGCCGAAACAACCAGGGAACGACATCAATCTGTATCTGGGGCTGCTGAAGGAGGAGCTAGACATG
>NW_021235688.1:0-2548 GCF_002162155.2 Triticum dicoccoides | reverse complement strand
TCCTTCTCCTGATAGCATATGGATCTGACAACCTCCACAGTATGAGTCCTGCATCCTTTCTTAATTTCATGTTCTCAGCCACAGGATGAGCATCATTGTGGTATGGAATCTTTGGCTTTAGCTTCCTTAGGACTTGTCCTTCATCATCTTCCTCATCAGCAACTTCAGGCAATGGGGCCTTGTTCTTCTCAGCAGCTGGAATACTCCTGGTATTCCTCTTTGGTGCACTCTTGGGCTTGGGGGTAGCTTTAGGTGCTTCCTTGGGCTTTGATGTTGCAGCCCCTGACTTTATAGCATCACCCATCAGCTTTTGTGCCTTGGGTGCTGGTGTAGCAACCTCTTCTTCCTCTTCTTCTGAGTCTCTCCTCATAGATGGGTTTCCAAGAACCTTGGCAGTAGTGGTTCTGGCTCTCTTTTTCTTCTTATCTTGACCAGCAGCTTCATCTTCTGACTCAATAGTGACCTTCATGGTTTCTCCAGTGGGAACCTTCTTGGGTTTGGAAGTGGAAATTCTTCTTGCAGGTGCCTCTTTGGGATCAGGCTTTTCAGGTACTTGTGTTGATCCTCTGACCTTCAGCATAGGTGTCCTCTTGGCAGGGACCTTCCTATTGAGTCCAGGCTTTGTGTTCTTTGCTGAGCCATACTCCTTTTTGAGCACTACCTTCTTGGAAGTAGCCTCATCTTCTTCTGCCATATAATCCTCATCCTCAGATTCTGAGGTTCTCTACTTCCTTGTCGTGGTGGCAGCTTTAGGAAAATTTCTTGGGGTGCTCCTGCTGCCATCATCTGAAGTGCTAGAGGGACTAGTGCCTTCACTCATGTGATTGTGCATTTCTGACTTGTTCTGACTATCACTTTGGTCTGACATGCTGAAATTGGTTTAAGCTCAAACACGGGATCACCCTTGGGTGGTGGACGATCCCCTAGGATTTCAACAGGCAAGTTGTGTTTCAAAATAGGTCCATGTTTAAAGAATACTTCATCTATTTCCCTTCTTTCATTCATAAATATATCATTTTCATGGTCTAGCAAATATTGTTCTAAAGGATCATTAGGAGGCATGGCAATAGAAGCAAGACCAATAGTTTCATCCTTACTAGGCAATTCTTTATTATGGGGTTGTCTACGAAATTTAGCAAAATTAAAATCACGAGACAAATCCCTCAAACTAATAGTAACAACATCCTTTTTGTAGTCTATCTTAGCATTAACAGTATTCAAGAAGGGTCTACCAAATATAATGGGACAAAAGTCATCTTGTGGGGAACCAAGAACAAGAAAATCAGCAGGATATTTAACTTTCCCACACAAGACTTCAACATATCTAACAATCCCAATTGGTGAAATAGTATCTCTATTGGCAAGCTTAATTGTAACATCAATTTCTTCTATCTCAGCAGGTGCAATATCGTGCATAATTTCTTTGTATAAGGAATAAGGTATTGCACTAGCACTAGCACCCATATCACATAAGCCATGATAACAATGATCTCCTATTTTAACAGAAATAATAGGCATGCCTACAACAGGTCTATGTTTCTTAGCATCGGGTAGCAGCTTCATCACAGAAGTAAATAACATGCCCATCAATATCATCGGCCAATAGATCTTTAACCATAGCAATACTGGGTTCAACTTTAATTTGCTTAGGTGGTGTAGGTGTTCTAGTATTACTCTTACGAACCACAGTTGAAGCTTTAGCACGATCCTTTATCCTAACAGGGAAAGGTGGTTTCTCAACATAAGTAGTAGGAACAATAGGATCATTATAAGTGAGAGTCTTTTCTTCAACTTTAATAGGTGCAACTACTTTTACTTCAGTGGGAGGATTATATATAAACCACTTCTCCTTAGGGAGGTCAACATGAGTAGCAAATGATTCACAGAAAGAAGCTACTATCTCAGAGTCAAGTCCATATTTAGTGCTAAATTCACGGAAAACATCGGTATCCATAAAAGATTTAACACAGTCAAACTTAGGTGTCATACCTGACTCCTTACCTTCGTCGAGATCCTAATCTTCAGAGTTGCATTTAATTCTTTCCAATAAATCCCATTTGAATTCAATAGTCTTTATCATAAAAGACCTAGCACAAGAAGTATCGAGCATGGAGCGATCGTTGAGAGAAAGCCGAGCATAAAAATTTTGAATAATCATTTATCTTGAGAGCTCATGATTGGGGCATGAATATAGCATTGACTTAAGCCTCCCCAAGCTTGAGCGATGCTTTCTCCTTCGCGAGGCCAAAAATTATATATATAATTACGATCACGATGAACAAGATGCATAGGGTAAAACTTCTGATGAAATTCCAATTTCAATCGTTTGTAGTTCCATGATCCCATATCATCACATAGCCTAAACCATGTCAATGCATCTCCCATCAAAGATAAAGGGAAGACCTTCTTCCTGACAACATCATCAGGCATACCTGCAAGCTTAAATAATCTACAAACTTCATCCACATAGATTAGGTGTAAATCGGGATGCAATGTTCCATCTCCTGTAAAAGGATTAGCTAGCAGTTTCTCTATCATACCCGAAGGA
>NW_021235687.1:22943-29486 GCF_002162155.2 Triticum dicoccoides | reverse complement strand
CCCCCCCCCCAGCTCGTCGGCGCGGCGGTGCAGTGGCCGTCTTCCACGCGCCTCCGTCGCGTCCTCCTGCTCCTCCAGAGCTCGGCTGCTCGGTGCGAGCTTCCTCCACTACGACGCCTTCTGGTACCACGGCGGTGACGGTGGCCGTCCCCCCTTCGTCTTTGACTCAGTAATCTCTCGGTTCCTCCCCTTCACTCTCTCGTGCGCTCGGTGACACAGCCAGTGAGATTATTATTTTTCCGCCAGTGAGCTGTGGCTGACTATGGCGCCATTGATTGATGGCTAGTTCCTATGGCTGTCGAATGGTTTGCCCAGTTTCCGTGCTAGCATGTTTGTATTGCTGCTGGCGTGGTCCTATTTCTGGCCTCCATTTCTAAGTGTTAGATACATCCGTATCTAGACAAATCTAAGACAAGAATTTTGGGACGGAGGGAATATCTGGTTTCAACTAATGGTTGTGTCCATGGTTATTATTAGCTACTGATGCTGAGTTAGTTGTAACCTTTCCTCCAAGATGTGGTTCATCAACCTGTTTCTTATCAATATGATGTTGTGCATCTGCTAATTAATGCTCTCTTATGAGCAGTTTATTCGTTTAGATTCACCAGCTCCTAGTTCTTGACATCAAAAGGTTGGTTGGGCTTCTTAGTTTTCTATCATGATAAAAGTGAGTACTATCTTGCAGACTGATGTTTTAAGGTATGACTAGGAGTATCGAGTCTGATGCTCGACGCCTCGACTTCTTTCTTGAAGTATTTGCTTGTGTTTATTCTCTTTAGAAACTCGTCAGTCTTAAGGTATGGATAAGTTCAATGCAGGCGTTCAGTTTATTTCTCCTTTGGCTACGGAGTGGGAAGTTTAATTCTCCAACTAAAGTTGGATGATTTCATCTTTTTAGGTCACTGCCTCCCATTGGATTATGCCACCTATTGATATTCCTCCAGCCATTAGCGGACTTAAAGTTTGAGAGTTCCCATTGCCATTTGGCGCTTTGACCAACTCTATTCATATATGTCTGTATATTACCCCCTCACTCCCATAATGTAAGAGCGTTTTTGACACTAAACTAGTGTCAAAAACGCTCTTATATTATGGGACGGAAGGAGTAGTATATTACTATTGTTTTGAAGTCCTGTTATGGTTTAGAAAGACAAAAGCAATCGGAGTCTCTTCCCCCATTGAGTTAACGCACTAAGCTAAGGTGGCACACGTCTTAGTATAATACTTTTGCAATTCCTAACATGCACTTATTGTCTTATTATGTAAGTTACTTTTTACAATGGGTGCAATACACTTGACAGCTAGTTTTTTCTGTTTTACACAGTATCCACAACTTATTGAGGGCTCCAGCGGAAAGTAAACAGTGATTGCCATCATTTGAGAGTGTTTTTGTAATTATAAAATAAAAATGGACGGTGAATCTAGCAGATGCAATATCCAGGAGAACATATTACAAGATGAAATTACAAGGCCACGCAAGTTACCATTCCAATATTTAAAGGAAATCACAAACAACTTCTCTACTGAGCGAGAACTTGGTCTAGGTGCTTACGGTGTGGTGTATAAGGTAAGATTAAAGCATAGTTTTCGTCTTTTCAATATGTGTGTTGATCCAAAAACAGATCCTTATTAACACATAAATTTTTGTCTTTCCAATATGTGTGTTGATCCAAAAACTATCCTTATTAACAAGAGGCTTTCAATATGTGTGTTGATCCAAAAGCATATCCTTATTAACAAGAGGCTTTAAACAGGGAGTGTTACCAAATGGAGGACTGATGGCTGTGAAGAGGCTTAAGGTGTTAATGCCGGGCTCTGAGAAGCAATTTGAAAACGAGGTTTATCATGTTATGAGTCTTAATCACCCAAATATAGTGCGATGCGTAGGGTATTGCTATGAAACACAGAATTTATGTTTAAACTACGATGGAAAATACATTTTTGCTGAGACGGCTGAGAGGTTGCTTTGTATGGAGTATATGCCTGGGGGAAACCTTGATAACCATCTTGCAGGTACGACAGTTTGTATGTGACATATCTGGTTTCCTAAAAAAGAACCTTTTTTCGAATTGCAGTTTGTGTGGTTTGTTAGCATAGTTATTACTAAATTAAGATTACCTATTTGCTCGCATGTGCTCCCTCCATTAAAAAAATTACTTATTTTTGCAAATTCGATGCTTGCAATTCATTGTTTTAAAATAGTTGTTATTTGTTCATTAAGACAATTAAACCATAGTTTAGTAAATCCTGTATCGCTGATTTAGTACTACTACTAGTGGAGGTTGAGTGGTTGCAGTATGTCATGTAGTGATTGAACTACATGGGTAAGCGTAGTCTGATTCCATACCATTTTTGTTCCGTGAAATGATATAAAGATCAATTTATATATTTCGGTGGTTGAATGGAAGAGGACAACATAAATTAGAACACTAGAACTTTGCAGTCCTTTCATATGATATCAGCACAACAATATATATTTTCAGATTACATTTGTTGAAATGCACTTCTTTTGGTTACATATGTAGATGAATCGCATGGACTTGATTGGCACAAGCGCTACAATATAATTAGTGGGATTTGCTATGGCTTACATTACCTTCACGAGGAGTGGGAAGTTAATACTCCCATTATTCACTTGGACCTAAAACCAGCGAACATATTACTCGATGACGATATGCTACCAAAGATTGCGGATTTTGGTCTGTCAAGGCTTTTCAGTGAACAACAAACTCGAGTTTGCACTAGAAGTCGTAGTGGAACATGGTAAGTTAAATATCCCTACACTACTTTTTAGTGATCATCAACATGCCGTTCCTTTACAATTCTCTTGACGCTTCAAAGCCTTACCATCCGTGCTGTGGTGCAGTGGTTACATGGCACCAGAATACATAAATCAAGGTATAATCACAACTAAGTCAGACATATTCAGTTTGGGTGTGATAATTATACAGATAATAACGGGGCACAGGAACTACCCTTCGCCTTTTGATACTGAACTGTCGTACCATGACTTCGTTGAACTTGTAAGTAATTGTGTTTCAACATTTAAGATGGTATTTTATCTTTACATAGTTTAATTTTATATCCCTGTTCTAATTTCACAGGTGCTTAAAAAATGGAGGAAAAGGTTGGAAGCAGCATCATGCGACACATCATCACTCGAAACAGACTACCAACAAATAAAAAGTTGCCTGGACATGGGTCTAAGCTGCTTGGAAACTGACCCAACGAAAAGGCCATCAACAACAGAAATTACCAAGAGGCTTATTAGATGCGGAAGCACCAATTTCCATGTTGGTGGTGATGAAAGACCACCAACGCTTAAGGTATGACCACTTAATGATAGTGCATTGTAGAACATTTTATTGTTCTTTTCTTTTAGGGAAACTAGCTTGCATGCACATGAAGTTTACATCACCCATACAAAACTTCGTAAGACAGTGGCCCTTTACTCAGTAAATTAGTAAGGGCGTATACAATGGTGCTATTTTACGAGTGCCACGTAGGATAATGTTGAGATGAAGGAAAGGGAAACTTGAAAAAAAGGTTTGTCTTCTCTTAATTAGATATGATCTCTTAGCAACAATATCTCTCACCATATATTTAGGCATATCTGGTTACTAGAGATAAGACTAAGAGATAACCCATTGTACATCATGTTTTTATTGCTATCTCTAGATTACATGGCAGGCTTAAAGTAAGACTATCTTGTCAACAATTGTTCATGCCCTAAGACAACATATCTAGTGTTGAGCATTCGAAAAGAGGTCACCGCTGGAGAAAATCTGTCCAGATGCCATTTCTTGCTAATGCTTGGAGCTTTTTTATGCAGATTACGACTGACCCGAGGGAGTTTCTTCTGATTAAACCCAGCGAGCTCCAGTTCTGTTTGGAATTAAACAAACGAAACCGTTGCCTTGTACATCTAACTAACAATACAAATGAGCATGTTGCGTTTTCTTTTGGGGCTACGAGCGCGATGAACAACTACAGCATTGAACCGACTAGTGCCTTTATCTGTCCATGGTCCACATTTACTGTCTTTGTTACAATGGAAGAACTGCGTGAGTTACCATCGTGCATGCAGTGCAACGATGAATTCCTTGTACAGACCATCGTATTGAGGGGAAGTGGACTCACATCCAAGCACATTACCGATGGTAGTTTTAACATGTCGAGCAGTGTGGTGCACAAGGCAAAATTGACGGTTGCTTATGTGCCACCAGCCCAACCGCCATCCCTATTACATGTACGGTCTGAGGAGATAAAGGCATCAGATCTGCATCGATTAGAAATATTTTGGGTAAGTTCATTCACAAAAATTTCTATCTATTCTAATAAGGGGGCTCAATGGAAGTGCAGGTCAACCGCTACCTCGAGTAGTATGTTCCACTTTTCTCGCTTATGAAAAGCTAGCTTTTGCGTCCCAAAAAAAGCTAGCTTTTGCACAGTTACTTTGACCGTCGCAGTGTTCTGTCCTAACTCCTCTTTTATCATGTCTAGAACTTTGTGCCCCAGGACAAACAAAACCAAGACAAACAAAACAAAGACATATTGATTCGGTTCATATGTCAAAATCTTGGATTCTCGAATGGCGGGCCAATTGCAGCCTGTATTGTCTACAGGTGCCTTTTACACTGGAAATCATTTGGAGCTGTACACACTAATGTTTTCAGTGGTATTATTACGAGCATGCATAGTAGAATAAAGGTAAATATTTACGGCAATGTGGTCCATACATGACCCACAAAAACCTGTGGATTTACGGCAATGTGGTTCATGCTCGACAAATTAATCCTGCCACTTTTATACATGTGTATGGGAGAGATGGTTTCTGATTTGGCTTCTACGCATATAGTTCAAGTAATTGTAATCTGCATGTGTTTACCTAATTGATTTGAATTTAAAACCGAATCCGCTAACTGATTCTCTAAGAAATCCACCATGTAAAAAGACCATATTATCCTCTTAACTGAAGAGCTAAGCTGTAATCTCAACCATTAAGCTGCATCAATTTTTGTGGTGTACATGGTCTAACATGTTCCAAATGTATGACTATTTCTGGATATTTTTATACAAAAAATGTGACTTTCTCGTAGTGCTCTCACTGACAAAAGACGAAGCAAAATCCTCTATGTAATGGCAGGAAAAACAACAACAGTAGTAATAATATAAATGATCGAAATGGTTAAGGACAAAAGATGAAACCAAGATGGGCGATTTATTACACATGTACATTTTGTTTGCCTAGAGCGATTTATTTTATGAATAGATGTGCTTGTTCTGCATAATAGAGTGAGAGCACAGAGTATCAATATGGGGGTACAACATTTAAATGCAGCAATACCATATAATATATTTTGCTTTACGCTTTTTTGGGGGGAACTATGACCGGCAAAAGCCAGCCTGCACCAAGCATTTTATTAAATGGAATAAAACCAAAAACTGTACAACGGAAAGAGAATTAGAGAGGTTACTAGGTGAGACATCACAATACTCCAATCTACTATGAGGATTTACGGTATTTCAAGTAGTTAAGTTCAACTTCTTCCTTCCCGCAGGCCCAGGACAATGATATGTCAGCATATTGGCTCTCCAATTCATCGACATTATTACTGCTTATGGAGCGAACACTGAAAACAACTACAGAAGTTAGATTCATTCCTCGGAGACGAATTATAACTGCCAAAGTGTTTGGTAGTGTGTTCGGGGTAAAGCATCTTTCCTCTCCAGTTTTTACTGTTGGTACTCTAGAAGTCTAGATTCGTAGTTTGAATTTTTCTTAATTAATTGCTTCTGAAAACATTAGAGAAATCAAGCTGCTGCTGGTAGCCACTTGATTGGAGGCAATGGTGGTCTTCAGAAAGTTAGAGCCAAACGTCCTGCTCTGGTTTTCAAGAGAAACCTTAGAGGTTTCATTGAGAAGGTTTATGGAATGATAAGAGATAACTTGGTGAAAGAGATATCTCCGTTGCTTGGGTGTTGCATCAAGGCATGGATTATGGACTATGATGCATTCTATTTTATAAAAGAAAGATAAACATCGGGCTTTTGTTTTGCTGACACTTTGTTTTGCAGGCACCAACAATATTATGTCAAGCACTGTTTGACCATTGGCAGAGCATTGTCAATATATTAACAGACTACTTGAGTGTTTTGAAAGCCAATCATGTATGTAACGAAACTATGAGTAATCACGTACCATTTTTTAAGTAAGTAGATGCATTGACATGCCATTTCTAATATCTGCAGGTCCCGTCATTCTTAATCAGCAAAATGTTCACTCGAGTCTTCTCATTTATTGATGTTCAGTTGTTCAATAAGTAAGAATTAGCTATTTCTGAGTGTATTTACATCATTATACGCTTTCGATTATATAAGATTCTAATAAGTATTAAGATACTTTGGACTAATAAACAGAAAAGATTGTTACAATGCTCCTTATCTTGTAGTTTGCTTCTATCTGAATGTTGTTCGTCCAGCGATGGAGAATATATCAAAACTGGATTAGCTAAGTTAGAACAGTGGTGCATCTATGAGACT
>NW_021235687.1:0-22933 GCF_002162155.2 Triticum dicoccoides | reverse complement strand
GTCTCTCCACGAGACTAATGACATGTGGTACACAGTATGCAGGGTCTTCCTGGGAAAAACTGAAGCACATTAGAGGGGCAGCTATATTCCTTGTAAGTGCTCTGTGTTGACCGAGTGTTTGGTTTGCAAGTTGCTAAGTGGATAATCTAACGAATTGTATTACTAGACTATGCGTGATAAACAGAAGAAAACATTGGAAGAAATCACTTGCCATGTAAGTGGTGTTTGAACTCTGTTAAGTAGAGTCATTTATTATCACGTTTGTTGGATGCATGTAACACGTTGTAAGCTTTCAGGTGCTTACCAAACCGCAGCTATACCGAATCTGTACACTTTATCGGGATGACAGATATGGTACCAATGATGTTTCACCCCTTATTGACGTAAGCTCCTTTTAATCCCCCTTGTCAGTGAGATTTAAGCGGCGGCGAATCATCAAATGCGCTTCATTTGGAGTAGCAAAGCTCAATTTCCAGTCAGTGTCCATATATATTTATTTATTTATCACTATGGTTCTTGATGAAGAAAAAACATGATTGTAGATGCTCCGGAGTATGGAATGTGCAATGTGGAAAGATGGGTGGTATGTTACACTGAACTGGTCAATAATCGTGGCAAAACTACATTCTGTGCTGTTGCCTGATGACTCAGAAAGGTTATTCCTGAACAAAAGTTCAGTAAAATCAATAATAACTACACTTTTTTGCAAAAATCTGATCTCGCATGGCACTTCTAACTACAGCATTCCATTCTTGGTGGACGACGTCCTGGAGTCAATCAAGGAATTCGAGTTGACAAATGTTGATATGCCACCTCTGATCAGGGAGAATCCTCAGTTTGACTTCCTACGGCGAAGACCAGAATTCTGCCCATGACTGCCGCCTCAGTTGCTGCACCACTGTTGATTCCGGGAGAAAGGAAAATAGCAAATAGGAGTAATTAACATTTTTCGATTCTGTGATTTTTTTTTTGAATTGATAAATGATTTTTCGAATCTGCAAACATTTTTTGTGCATGCATGCATGATGGAGAACAGAAAAGCCCCAGGTGTCTGTCTATGTGCCGCATGCATGCATGCGCCCACGGTGACAGAGTCTGAGGAGAGCTGGACTTGGTTTTTGCATAATCTCCGCCGGGCTATTGCACATCCCAATGGGTTGGTCATTCATACAGATGCCTGCAAAGGTTTAGAAGTGGCCGTGGACAATGTGTTCCCTGGAGTAGAGCATAGGGAATGCATGCATCACCTTGCTGCAAATTTCATGAAAAAATTCAAAGGAAAGGTGTATACCGATAATTTATGGCCAGCATCTTTGACATGCAGTGTCAAGAAGCACAACTACCACTTGAGGCAGTTATACATGAATCCCAAAGTGAAAGAATACTTGGAAACACACCACTCCAAATTATTGGCCAGAAGCCAATTCAGTGAAGTGAGCAAAGTTGACTATGTGCACAATAATCTAGCAGAGTCTTTCAACTCAACGATCCGGAAACTAAAGGGTCATTATGTGGTGGATTTGATTGATAGGATAAGGATAGAATACATGCAGAAATTTCATTATCGTGCAGGAATTGCCGAGGCAAAATTCATGGGCCACATTATCATCCCTGCCATGATGAATGAACTGAAGCAGAAGACAACAGGCTTGGAAATGAACATGACGCTTTGCTCGGGTACCACAGCAAAGATACCATATTTGGATAAAAAGAAGAGGGAATGGAGATATCCAGTGGATTTAGAAGCTAGAACTTGCAGTTGTAGGCAATGGCAGATAACTGGGTTGCCATGCATTCATGCCTTGTTTTTCATCACTTCTCTCCTAGGTCCAGCAGGGAACATACAGCAGTATGTGCATGATTACTACTCTGTTGCAAGGTTCAAAGCCACATATGCTTATGACTTGCCTGCTATGGAGGGAAAACAACAATGAGACATGGTGGACCCTGGATTCAAGCTTTGCGCTCCAGTTCTAAAGAGAGTAGCATGTAGACCAAGGAAGAGTCGAATCAGACCTCACAGCGAAGGAGCTGGACTTGGAGCGAGGAAGCGTAGGTGCACAAGGTGTGGTGGGTCTGGTCATTTTGGTAAGTATTGTGATAACACAGTAGATCCAGCGTTCGGAGAGAGTTTCGATGAAGGCTTCGATGAAAATGTTGGTCAGCAGCCGGTTGCCTCAACAGATGATGAAAATGATGGTCAACAGCCGGTTGCATCAGATGAGGATTTTGACGAGGTTCCAAATGATGATGGTCAACAGCCGCATGATTTTGACGATGATCCAAAATATCCTCCAAATAATGATTCAAGTGAGGCTCCAAATGGTGATCCAAGTGAGGCTCTAAATGGTGATCATGGTGATCCAAGTGAGGCTCCAAATGATGATCCAAGTGAGGCTCCAAATGATGATCCAAGTGAGGCTCCAAAGGGTGACCAACCTTCTGTTGTTGTGAGTTCTGCTAGGTATGTAAATCTTGCAAGGGTCAAATACTACTGTACATCTGTCACTTGACACGATCTCATTACCGTTTATATTTGGACCCTTTATGTTTTGCATAGCTCTATGGTAGGTTTGAAGAAGACGCGCAAGGTACCGACAACCAAGAGAAGAAGAGAAGAAACAATGAGCACAAGGTGCACGAGGAGCAAAGTGATGTCAAGAAGCTCAAGGAACAGACAGAAGCCCCAACGCTATCTATGAACAATTATGAAACAATATGAATAAGGAATGATGTTGTATTATGAAACATTTATCACTTGACATGTTGTATTTCTGTTGGATGATGTTGGACCTATGTTAGAAGTATGTTTGACATGATGTTTAAATATCTGTTGGATGATGTTTGAATGAGCACATGGTTTTTCCTTTTTTTGATTTTTTTGAATTTTGTTTTGCTCATTTAAATTCTGGTCAAACCTAACTTTGACCAAGATTTAAACAAGTCTAAAACATAAAAATGAAAAACTAAGCCTGAATACTTCTTAGTCAATCCAAAATGAAGTTGTGGTGAGGCTTTTGAAATTTTCATTAAAAATGTGCTAAAAAGAGGGGTCCAAAGGTAGGGTAAACGGCCTCATTTCTAAGCAAGGTTTTTTTTCGACCTTATCTAAATCAGCCAAATAACTTTCCTACACATATATTCTATATGTACAGACTATGTGCGCTGATTTTTCCATTTTTTGATTTTTTTTAAATTTGTTTTGCTCATTTGAATTCTGGTCAAACTTAACTTTGACCAAGATTTAAACAAGTGTAAAACATCAAAATGAAAAACTAAGCCTGGATCCTTCTTAGTCACTCCAAAATGAAGCTGTGGTGAGTTTTTTGAAATTTTCATGTTCATTTCCCCAAAACACTTCTCTTCACTTCATACAAGAGAGTTTGAGATACTCGAGATATCATACAATACACATGAACTTATCATTTAAATGTATGTAAAGCTTGTTTGTCAACTTAAATCGTTAGTATGTGACATAAGAAGACTATGTGCGCAGGTTGTTGTTGGCCGATGACTCAGCAAGGTTATTCCTCAACCAAAGTTTAGTAAAATCAATAATAACTACACTTTTTTTGCAAAAGTCTGATTTCGCATGGCACTTCTAACTACAGCATTCCATTCTTGGTGGACGACGTCCTGGAGTCAATCAAGGAATTCGAGTTGACAGATGTTGATATGCCACCTCTGATCAGGGAGAATCCTCAGTTTGACTTCCTACGGCGAAGACCAGAATTCTGCCCATGACTGCCGCCTCAGTTGCTGCACCACTTCTCTTGCGTTGCGTTGCTGGATTCCTTGAAACTTTGTGTTTGATGCAGAACACTCCACAATTGATTCCGGGAGAAAGGAAAATAGCAAGTAGGAGTAATTAACATTTTTCGATTATGTGATTTTTTTTTGAGTTGACAAATGGTTTTTCGAATCTGCAAACATTTTTTTTTGCATGCATGCATGATGGAGAACCAGAAAAGCCCCAGGTGTCTATCTATGTGCCGCATGCATGCATGCGCCCACGGTGTGGGCCTAGGTGAGAAACAGCCCGGGAAAAACAGCCGAAAGGCTGCCTAAATCTCCCCTATTTCTTGCCTAAATCGATGGATTCTATCCTAAAGGGGTGGATCCTAAAATTTGACAAGTTATCCAAAATTTTACCTAAACTAAATGATAACCCACATGTTGCTGCGGGAATTGCTTGATGATAATATGGCTTGGTAATAACATGAGAATCAGAAATATAAATATATATCACTTATTATATTTGATTATGTATAGTTGTAAAATATTTATTGAATATAAGTAAAATATTTACCTAAATCTGGGCCACTTCTAGACAGACCTGGGGCTTACCTTTCCATGAAATCTGGGCGGTTTTAGGCTGAGGGTGAGAGGACCTGGATCGATAGCCCAAGCAGCAGCAGCTAGGAGGTGTGGATGGGATGGAGCGAATTCATTCGTTCATTGCGGCTCCAGACCCAGCAAGCAGCAGCCGGTCGTCCGCCTCAAGAAAAAGAAAAAAGATAAGCCGGTCATGCATGCATCAAACGGAAGGAAAAAGGAGACAAGGCCCGACGGGTGAGCGGGTGGGAAGATATCAGATGATAACATGTTTCAAAACTCAAAATTTGATGTTTCAAAAAATCCCCAAAAAAATCATGAATGTGCACAAGATATGTTCCCACAATCCCTAAAATTTTGAAATCCAAAAACAAATCCACACATGTTCCAACCTGAGTCTCGGGCGCTACTGCACTTCCGTTCGGTCAAAAGTATTTTTTTTTCCAGTTTCGATTCAATCCTCAGGTCATTTTTTGCATATCAACATGAGTCTCAGGGGCTGCTGGATCAGCGGTTTTCGATTACAAATATGAAGCTACTATCTGAGGAGGATTTCGATCCTCGGGTCATTTTCTAATCTACATGTTCGTATATGTCAAAAACATTTTTTTGATAAGTGGTCGACATTTTTTGTATACACATTCAACATTGTCCAAACGCTTATTCAACATTTTTTAAATAATTGTTTAACCTTTTAATAGTTATTCAACATTTTGTTCAAATACTTGATCAACATTTTTTATACTTGTTCAATATTTTTCATATACCCATTCTACATTTTTCCTACATACTCAACAATTTTAATGCCTATTCAACATTTTTCAAATACTTGTTCAACATTTTTCAAATGCATGATCAACAGTTTTTTTTGAAATACTTGCTCAACATTTTTTTCAAATACGTTGTTCAACATCTTCTCAAATACTTGTTCTGCATTTTTCAATTGTTCAACATTTTTCAAAAAATTGTTTAATATTTTTTATATACATGATCAACATCTTTTCTAATACTTGTTCTATATTTTTCAAATAATTGTTCAACATTTTTCAAATAATTGTTCAACATTTTTCAAATACTCGTTCAACATTTTTAAATACTTATTCAACATTTTTTATATACCTGTTCAACATTTTTAGTACATGTTCAACATTTTTTTCAAATACATGTTCAACATTTTTAAATACATGTTCAACATTTTTTTCAAATACGTTGTTCAACATCTTCTCAAAAAATTGTTCTGCATTTTTCAAATACTTGTTCAATATTTTTTTAATACATGATCAACATCTTTTCAAATACTTTTTCTATATTTTTCAAATACTTGTTCTACATTTTTCAAATACTCGTTCAACATTTTTAAATACTTATTCCACATTTTTCATATACCTGCTCAACCTTTTCAGTACATGTTCAACATTTTTTTCAAATACATGTTCAACATTTTTAAATACCTGTTCAACATTTTTTTCAAATACGTTGTTTAACATCTTCTCAAATACTTGTTCAATATTTTTTATATACATGATCAACATCTTTTAAAATACTTGTTCTATATTTTTCAAATGCTTGTTCAACATTTTTCAAATACTCGTTCAACGTTTTTAAATACTTGTTCAACATTTTTCATATACCTGTTGAACATTTTCAGTACATGTTCAACATATTTTTCAAATACATGTTCAACATTTTTTTCAAATACGTTGTTCAACATCTTCTCTAATACTTGTTCTGCATATTTCAAATACTTGTTCAACAGTTTTCAAAAAATTGTTCAATATTTTTTATATACATGATCAACATCTTTTCAAATACTTGTTTTATATTTTTCAAATACTTGTTCAACATTTTTTTCAAATACTCGTTCAATATTTTGAAATACTTGGTCAACATTTTTCATATACCTGTTCAACATTTTCAGTACATGTTCAACATTTTTTCCAAATTCATGTTCAACATTTTTAAATACATGTTCAACATTTTTTTCAAATTCGTGTTCAACATTTTTTAATCCCTGTTCAACATTTTTTTCAAATGTTGTTTGTGTGGGAGTGTTTTTGTAATATCTGTATTTAGAATATTTCAAAGTATAAACAAAAGTAAAAAAGAAAGCAAAAAAAACATTAAAAAAAGAAACAGGAAATAGGCAAGGCTTACCCGCGCACGTCGGCCGACCCATACGCTCGCTGGCTTCTTGCGAAACAGGGTGCCCTACTCGCTGAATGCGAGAAGTAGAAGCTCCGGGTGGAGACCGTTTTTTTTTTTTTGAGAAACACCCGGTGGAGAAAGGCGGGTGGCAGTTTTTGGTGCCTTGTCCTGGAGCACCTTGCGGTGTCGCGGCTGGCCTGGTGGACCGGCTTCCTCGCGGCCTGACCACCCCTGGTACTATGTACCTTTAGAACTTGCCCTAAGGGTCCGTAGGTTAACCTCATTGAATTTTTTTTCTTTATTCTTTTGATACCATGCCCAGGTACCTTTCGCAAAATGCCCCACAGTAGGTGTTTAAATGTTGTCATCAACCATGTATTGATAACATTCACTTCTCTAGTCATCAATGAGGTCGGCAACCACAACTGTTGTCATGACTCCATGATTAGGAGCTTTTCTATGCATGGATCAAGGACTCGTCGTAACATGATTGGGGCCGGGGTCGATTTGATCCTGACTAGGATGTCAAGCCACGACGCATATAAAAGGATCTAGAGGCCATTGCGGTGATCAAAAGACTAGGAGTCCTTTATCAGGCGTCCGGTCGCCAGGGAGGGAGGCTCCAGCTGGAGCTCCTACTCGCCGCTTATTGTGGCAAAGAGTCGATGCTTCGCCTGGCCCATTTTCTGTTCGCGACGTGAAAAAACATGAAAAAAAAACTGAGCGAGCTGAGGATTCGAACCCCTGATTACGTAGTAAGGTGCAGGAGTTGTGCTAGCCACTGTGTCAGGCTACCTCTTGTGCTACTTTTGCAGCGCAATGATTAAAGAAACCAACGACAGTAGCAAAAACTGAACATTCGCAAAAATTCCCAAAAACTAATTCTCGGTGAGGGATCGAACCAAGTACCTCCTGCAAGTGAACAAGGTCGCTTGCCAACTATAACACCTGGGTGTCTATGTCTGAATGGGAGCTTGTCCTATACGAACTATAAGGAATAACAGATGTAAACTTTTTTGAAATTTCGAACTTGATTTCTTTCAAAAAAAAGGTAAATATATTTTGAAACGAATTTTTTTTTCAAAATTATACAAAAAATTCAAACCTCGAACATTTTCTGCCGATGCCAACATTTTTGGGATTCTCAAAAAATTATAAAAAGGAACAAAATAAAAAATGAGGTTTTTCTTTGGGAAATTATGAAGAATTTTAAAAAAGATACAAACATTTTCTGAAAATCAGGAACAAAAATTGAAAGCGACAAAACTTTTCGAAGATATGATACTTTTTGAAAGGGCGAACATTTTTCTGAATTTGTGAACAAATTTGGAAAACTGGAACATTTTTATAATTCCGAATATTTTTTGAATTTATGAAATATGTTTGTGTTTCCTTGTGAACCAAATTTGAAAGTGGGAACATTTTTGGAAATCATGAAGAATTTTAAAAAGACACAAACATTTTCTGAAAATCAGGGACAAAAATTAAAAATGACAAGACTTTTTGAAGATATAATACTTTTCCAAAGCACGAACATTTTTCTGAATCTGTGAATAAATTTGGAAACCTGGAACATTTTTATAATTTGGAACATTTTTTGAATTTACATAATATGTTCGTGTTTCCTTGTGAACAAAATTTGAAAGTGGAAACAATTTTTGAAATTATGAAGAATTTGAAAAAAGATACAAATATTTTCTGAAAATCAGGAACAAAAAATGAAAACGACAACACTTTTAGAAAGCACGAACATTTTTCTGAATCTGCGAACAAATTTGGAAAACTGGAACATTTTTTTTGTAATTCCAAACATTTTTTGAATATATGAAATATGTTCCTGTTTCCTTGTGAACAAAATTTGAAAGTGGGAACATTTTTAAAAATTGTTCGGAAACATGAACATTTTTTCAATTTGTGAACAAAATCTTGAAAGTGAGAACTTTTTTTGAGTTTACAAACAAAGTTTGAAAAACTTGAACATCTTAAGAAATGATGAACAAATTTTGACAGTGGGAACATTTTATGATTTTCTAAAAATGCGAACGTCTGAAAATTAGACATTCTATATCTAAATAGTTGGAACATTTCTTATATAAGAAGCAAACAATTTTTGCAGTTCTAAACTTTTTTTGGATTTCTGAACATTGCAGAAAAAGAAAATAGGAAAGTGATATAAAATGAAAATGAAAGCAAAGAAAAGAAACAAGAATCAGAAAAAAAATGAAATTGAAAATAAATTTGAAAAATAAAAGGAAAAACGATTAAAGGAGGCTAAAGAAAACTTTAATAGGGAAAAAGAAAGAAAAAAGAAAATAAAAAATAAACCTAAAAATAAAAATAAAAATCCGGTTCAGGAACCTGCTAGAAGGTTCGCAAAACCGAAAAAACCGGCTGCAACATTCCAGAACGTTCCTAAAACCAGGATCGTTGTAACGCATGTGGTGCTTTTAACTGGGCCGGACCGTCACGGTCGATTCTTGTGCGGCGCCCCGACCACTTGACACATGGGAAAATCCAGCTCCAGCGACCAATTCGTTCGCTGGGGAGGGGAGCTCCGATTTGCCGTGTTCTGCGGCTAATAAACGCCCCGTCGCATAGGGGGGCGCCGGCTGGGCCGGCCCATTCAGTGCACTGCGAATACGAGTTTAAAAATCGAAAAAAAAGGATTATGCGCGCTGGATAGGAATCGAACTCGGGACTGCGCGACCTGGCTGCTAGCCACTGCGATAGAAGAATACTACCAAACAAAATACAGCGGAACACTCTAAGAAACTAACTACAGTCCAGATTTACCATTATTTGACAAAATCCTGATTTTTTTTCAAGTTTTGAGTAATTTTTAAACGTACGATATTTTTTCACAAACGCGGCAGAGGCTCCTACCCAAACCACACATTTTTCAAAAATGTGAATAAATTTTGAAAACACACATTTTTCGAATTGTGAACAATTTGGAAACATGAACAAATTTCAAATTCGTGAACAAATTGTAATATTTTGAATGATTTTCGAATTTTGGACAAATTTTGAAACAGTGAACATTTTTCGAATTGTGACCAAATTTTGAATCATGAAGAAAATTCAAATCCGTGAACAAAATTATAAAACTGTGAACATTTTTCGCATCTGCAACAAATTTTGAAACTGCAAACATTTTTCGAATTGTGAACAAATTTCAAATTCGAGAACAAAATTATTAAGTTGTGAACATTTTTCGAATTCTGCACAAATTTTGAAACTGTAATTTTTTTCTAATTGTGAACAAATTTTACCACATATTCAAATTCATGAACAAAATTTAAAAATTGTGACATTTTTCGTATCTGCAAACAAATTTTGAAAACTATGAACATTTTTGAATTGTGAACAAGTTTTTGAACATGAACAATTTCAAATTCATGAACAAAATTGCGAACTTTTATGTTAAACTGCAAACATTTTCTGAATTATGAACGAATTTTGAAATATGATGAAATTGCACAATTAGTGAACAAAATTATAAAATTGTTAACATTTTTGAAATTGTGAACAAAATTTAAAACCGTAAGTATTTTTTGAATTGTGAACGAATTTTAAAATAGTGAACTGTTTTCGAATTATGCACAAACTTTGAAACCATGAATTTTTTATGAACTGTACACGAATTTTAAATTAATAAAAAAGCGAAAAAGAAACAAAATAAAAAAAATAAAAAGGAAGATGAGAGAAAGTAAAAGAAAATAAAAAATGGAATAAACAGAATAAAGAAAAAACCGATTCAAGGAACCTTCTAGAAGTTTCCCAAAACCAGAAAAACCAGCTGGGAACCTCTAGAATTTTTTTTTGAGCGGTAAACCAACACTTTATTCAAGACGGGGTTCGGTTTACAAGAATTAAAAACGGGTCATGGGGAAGCCCAGCCACACATGGCGACCCACTGCTAACGACGAAGAAAACTTGGCCAAACTATGGGCCTCAAAATTCAAAACACGACTTTCAAAAGTAAAAACACAGCTATCAAAATCCCTAGCTGAAGCTTCAATCTCCTTGATGATCACGCTATATAGGCCAGCCGACCCCTTATGAATCTCTTCCACCACTGTTTTGCAGTCACATGCAATAACGATTCTTCTTAGAGAGAGATCTTGCGCCAGTGCCATAGCTTCTCTGCACGCAAGTGCTTCTAGAGTCGCCGGGTCATGAATGTCGCTAAATACCATCGTGGAAGAGCCCAGATATGTGCCATCTTGATCCCGGCATAAAGCTGCCGATGAACCTCCATTCCCTACCCTCGCCAGAACCCCATCCACGTGTATTTTTGCCATGCCCGGGCCTGGTGCTCTCCATTCATATCTAGCTTCTATTCTTCTTGGCACTACGTTCTGTTGGCTAGGCTGTTGCGTGTTTACTTCATTGATTACTTCAAGTTCCGCAATAAAACTGTTAATGAAGGAGTTAGTGGCGTGAGGGCTCTGAAGAATTCCTTCATGTATTGCTTTGCGGCGCGCCGACCAAATCGCCCACAAAGTCACCACGGTTCTGATCAAGAGTGCATGCGGCATAAGTTCGATCCGTGAAAAGATCCATCTCTTGGCGTCCCCCTCTGATGTAGCCTGCAGTATAGATGAAATATCATCTTCTATGAGAGCCCACACGCATCGGGCCATAGTACACTCCAGAAGGGAATGGCGCCATGAATCCCGCGCTCCACATATCTGGCATCGATCCGCAGTCGCCATCTTCCTGTGTAGCCTCTAGAAGGTTCACAAAACCGGGGGCGTTGGAACGGGCTGGCCCGTTGTGTAGCTGCTCGGTCGCTGGCCTGTGCGAAGCGCCGGCCGTTTGACGCAGCGAGCGGCAAATAGCATTTTCCGCTGGGGAAGTCGCGATCGAGCGAACCAGCGACCCCTTTAGCTTCACCCCTTCGGCTACCAGGCCCCCAGGCCCAATTACGAAATTAGATCTGATAAAAATGAGAAATGCCATGCTGTAAAAGTTAGAGAACATTTTTTCCATAGACCAAAAAAAAATTGCCACATGTTAAAAATGCCATGATAAAAAAATGCCATCTCTTAATAAACAACAAATGCCATCTAGAAAAAACAAAAATGCCATCTCTTAAGAAACAAAAAATGCCATCTCTTAATAAAAAATGCCATCTCTTAATAATAAAATGCCATCTCTTAAACAAAAATTCTCTACTGGGATTCAATATTACAAATCAAACAATCCACATCAAAAAAATCATGATTAAGGATTCCATTTTCTTACCTGACTTCAAGAAAAAAAAGTTTTATGATACGAAAGGAGGCATATCTGCTCTGCTTTCACCAATAAGGTAGCATGTGTAGTAAAACTAATCCGTCAAGGTTGGGAGCTCCGGTGTAGATTTCTGTCAGCTCCTCGGGACGGCGAGGTTAGGGTTTCTTCCTGTGTGTACACAACGGCGATACTTGATGCCAGGTTCTTCAGATCAATTTAAGGATTCAACATCGACAACTACAGCTCCGGGGAGCTGGTCCTTAGGGTCACGTGCACGAAGACTTGCTGGCTGTCACTGACAAAGTCTAGCCAGCTCCGGTATGGGAGTGGCCACAGCGATGCATTAGCGGCTCGTTCTGGCGGCGGCAATGGTCGTTCGGTGGTCCATGGACCTCGATGTAATTTTTATTATGTTTGATCTGTGCTTTGTTCTTCCGATGAATCTTTATGATAGATTTGATCCTTTTCGCAAAAAAAAAAATATTGAGTACGTGTAACGGCGGCAATTTAGTCTGGACGTGAGTCGTCTTTGGATGGCTGACATGTGGGCCACATCTTTAAGCTATGAGTAATGGAAGTACTTAATGGTTCTGAGCAGTTTGGTTCCAGCCTTCCATTTTGCGCTGCAGTACCTCGAGCTACACTATAGCCGAGTGACCTTTTTTTTTTAACATTTATAGCGGAGTGACTTGTATGTGGACGGAAGTTGGCAGCATCACATGTCGCCAACCCGTTACGCGACTCTTCTCCATGTGGCCCAAGCAAGCTGGCAGGCCGGCATCCCTCTGACACGACGCTTCTGCACTTAGTGAAGTAAGCATCCCCTGTCGCCAACTCCTGCCGCGACAAGTCTCCATGTGGGCCATGCAAGTTCGCATGTCGGCTTGACGCTTCTCCATGTAGCGAAGCCCAACCATTTCCATGTCGCGCTCTCCCTGCTGCGACACCTTACTCCTCTTCGCACGCACAGCTCGCAACCTTTTCTCAACAAAAGACCAAAGCAGCCAACCTTGTCTCAACAGAGCTCTAGATCGAGAAAGAAAAGCTACTAACTAGTATGGCAGCCAACGCCGAAGGTGCCACCAATGTTGCTTCATTCCTGTTCTTAAGCTTGCGGAATTCGGATCTTGAAAGAGGGATAACTGACGAGGAGGTGTCGGTTAAACAGAAGATGCTCAAGGAACAAGTTCAGAAACAGACAGAGGAGAAACACATAGGCTAACTAATACTCGAGTTTTCTGACTTTGAGGGGAAAACAGAGGCTACACTTGGCCAACACACTCACACTCGAGTTTCCTGACCACCCGCCAAATCACCTCTAACCCCAAGCCAAATAATAGAAAATCTATGTTTTTTTAAGCAAGATCCATGTTTGGATGCAAAGGGCATAAATAAATTTGTTCACAGAGTAGATATCTCTATTCCTAATGGAGCAGTTGGTGCATAGTCTCCACGGATTATTTTCACTGGGTTTTTTTCGTCTCTCCTCCCACCACCCCCTCCCATCCTGGTCCATCGGTTTATTTTTCTCTCCACTCTTTATTACAACCAGGACTTTCCTAACGTATAACAAATCACGGATCTAACTTCCTTAAATTATTCATATCAATCAATTCCTTTTATTGGTTTAATTTGTCTTAGGAAACAAATAACAAATTTTTAAGAAACAAAAAATAGATTTGAATCTAACTTATCTAAATCAATCGATTTCTCTCATTAGTGAAATTTGTTTTAGGAAACAAATAACAGACACGTCACAAACTTTTCTCCCAATAAATAGTTTCTTAACATTTGCAAACTTTCCTAATCAGACACCTCACAAACGGGCAGGTACTGATATCATGTTACCAAACAATAAAACCCCATTTGCATACAAATCAGTTCAAAATCCTAACTTTCCTAAACTTTTACCTTTCCTTGATAACATCCAATATTTCCTATGTTTTCCACCTATTGAATAAAATCACCCCTCCATCGGTATTAGCATTTTTTTGGAATGAGATCTCCGGCTTGTGATTCCAATTGTGACCTCTCCTTCCGCTCCGGCTCCTTCTCGCATAATCACCTCCACCACAGCCAGCTGACACCATCCTAGACCTCTTGCCTCTCCACACCTTCTCCGCCACCTCCTCCTCGTACTCCATTGACAATCCCTCCGCCACGTTTGTCTACGGCGATGTCGAGGGCATGGCGCAACAGCGTACCAGTGGTAGAGCAGCGCATAGCCGCAGGAAGAAGCACGCAGCAGGCGAGGCGAGGCGAGCGGCCGACGATGGAGGGCAGAGATGCGGCCGGCGTGGCTGAGGGGGCGGCCGGTAGAAGATGGCCGCGACAGGAGGCGGCGCGAGGCAGGGGCACGACAGCGGGGAGAGCGTAGGGATAGGTGGCAGCAGACGAGGCGAGCGCGGCCAGCGAGAGTGTGATGCGCGGCCAGGGTGTGCGTCGCGCGGGGCATAGTGGTGTGGTGGCTGTGGCGAGCATGATGGCAACGGCGGGCGCGACGGACGTGGTGTGGCACGTGCATGGGCATGGATAGCCAGAGAGGGAGTGGCCCCGCAGGCGCGGAAGAAGAGCTGAAGGCTCGGGCATGGGCGCGCATAGGAGCGGGCATGTGCCACGGGGTCAATCCGAGGAGCTCAGTAGCTACCCCTGCAATGGCCATGGCGGACGACGGTTCTCGGCCACGGCGAAATACCTAACAAGAGAAAACGAGAGGGGAAACTGGGGAAAGGCAAGAGGAGATCACAGCGGTGTCAATGGCACCCTAGGGGAAGACGGGGGAGCTCGGGGCGGCGCAGATCGAACGGCAATGCCGCGGGGGCCGAAGGTTGAGGAAGACGGCAACGACGTCGATCTGGGGGTGCTGGACTTGATCTCGTTGGCGCAGACAAAGTAGCGGAGGCATTCGGAGCTCCTCGACAAGCTCCTAGCCAGCAGGGAGGGCAGTGGCCGTGTGGACGGGGTCGGTCATGGTGGCGGTGGCATCTGACTTCGTCCAGATCACCGGGATCGAGCGAGCGAGGAGGAGGAGAAGTGGATCTGGGAGGGGGCGTCGAGGAGGAGTGAGGCCATGGGGGCAGGGGAGGCAGGGCGTCACCCTTATCCATTCCCCTTCGATGCCGGCGAGGTGGTCGGGCGGGAGCCCGGCTCTGTAGCGACGGGCTCGGGGAACAGGAGAAGACGACCATGCGGGGATTGGACCATGGGGCCGGTTCGGTGGCAAGGCCCGGGGTAGGGGGAATCCCCTTTTTTATCGTCCTTTTGGTTTTTAATGTATTCTAATCCGTTTCTCCTTTTTAACACCGTTTTTTATTTATTCTTATATCAACTAAATGGATTTTATTAATTGTGAAACTATGCACACAATTCGAGCACAATATTTTTAGGTGGCACATAAAGTTTGGTGCCAAAAAGAAATACATAAATTAGGTTTATATTTAATTGGTTATTTTAACTACTGTTGGACCTCTTATTAATTTGACAAGATTTAATTTTTGGGTCAAATAATGTTGGGCTCAACATGCCCACAACCCACTGGGGCGCGACTAGGGATCTGGCGCGCCCTCGTACCTAGTGGGCACCTGGGTGGGCCCCTCAGATATTTCTTTTCTCCAATAATTCTTATATATTTCAGAATAAATCTCCATTAATTTGGGGAAAAAAATCATGGATTCATAAATGTTCATAAAAAAATAGAAATCTTGAAAGATTTAGAAAGTTCATGAAATTTGAAAAGATTTAAAAAATTGAAAAATATTCACGAATTTGGAAAAAGTTTACTGATTCAAAAAGTTCATAAATATGATCACAAATATTCAGATGAAATATCGTAAATTTGAAAAAAAAACACTCACAAAATTTGAAGAGTTCACGAATTTAAGAAAAGAACAAAAGAAAATAAAAATGGATGGAAAAAGAAAAAAAAAGTAAAACCACAAAAAAATGTGAAAACCAAGCAAAACGCTCTTCGTACCTAGTGGTGTAGAGGGGGAGTGCGCTGGGACCTCCTATGTGGCGCTCTCTGTGTCAGGGAATCGACATTTTCACACAAAATGCGGCTCACCTGTGCCGGCCCATTTGACAAAGGCACATTCATGAGGTGGAAAAACTCCAAAAGAACAGCAGGCATGCGCTAGGTTTCAAACCCGGGACCACGTCATGACAAACAAGCTCATGTGTTAAGTATGCAACGCGGTCGTTAAAGACACAAACAACATCAGCATTTCAAATTTATGAACAATTTTTTAAACTCGAACATTTCGTGAAAACAAGAAAATTTCTTGCCAAACACTTATAAAAAAAGCAACAAACGTCAAAATGAGAATAGTTTTTGTAACTAGAACGATCTTATAAAAACCAAGCATTTTCTGAAAAACAGGAACACAGCTTTAAAAACGTGAACATTTTTATGAATTCATGAACAAAATTTGAAAACATGAATAAGTTTGAATATGTGAACAAATTTGGAAAACCTTGAACATTTTTTGAATTTTTGAACACAATTTGAAAATGCGAACATTTTCTGAAATGATGAACAAGTTAAAAAAATGCGACATTTCTTGAAAATTCCCTGAATATTTTTTGTATTTTGCATTTTTTTAAAACATGAACACTTTTTTAATATGTGAAAATATTTGGAGAAGCTGGAACATGTTTTTAAATTCTGAACATTTTTTTAATTGAAAATAAATATTAGAAGGTTGCCAAAATCAGAAAAACCGACTAGAAACCTCACAGGAGGGGGAGCTCCTAGGTGGCGCCTCAAGCACCGGCTAGGAGAACCGACAGCCATGCCCCCTGCAAGTTGGGTCGGCCGACGAAACGCGTCGACCAACAAACAAGCATGGAAAATCCCCTAGAAAAGTACCTACTACAGGATTCGGTCTCACGCAGTTCACTCGCTAAGAGCAACTCTAACAGACCCCGCAAAACACCCCGGCCCGCAAAATAATCGTCAAATTGCGGGTTGGGGCCAAAAAATCTGCACGAGCAGACCCCGCAAAACGCCCCGGCCCGCAAAAAAATTTGTGGGGCGCGGTAAATCTCCTCCCCCAACCTCTATCTTCACGGGCTGGGAGGCCGACCCGAGCTCAACCCCCATCCGGCGCGAGATTTGGCGGGAGGGACATTTCCGCGCCCCCTTTCCCGCTCCCCGCACCCTCCGCCACCATTGCCCCCCTCCGAAAGCTCCGGCTGCTCCTCCCCGGCCGTCCCTCGCCGCCATGGACGACCCCATGCTGTCCCCCGTCACCGTCGAGGTTGCGTACGCCTCTTCCCCTCGGGCGGATCTTGTCGCCGGCCATGTAGGCCCCGCCAGCGTCGCCCAAGCACATGCCGCGCCTGCCCGCAAGCGGCAGGGCAACGTGCTTGTGCAGGGCAGGAATCCGGCTGCCCCTGCCGCGATGGCCCGCGCTCCGGGCGCCAATGCCGTTGTGCGATCCTGGCCGGCGGCGGAGAAGGCCGGCAAGGCCGCGGGCGCAAAGCGGAGGAAGGTTCCGACTTCAAGGAACAAATCTTCTTCAACCTCTCACTCCACCCCCCCTCCCCCGCGCAAGGAGGTGCTCCGGCGATGCCGTTCAACGGTGCCGCTCCCCCCGCGAGCGAGGTGTTCGACGAAATGGCCGGAAGGTATATCTCTTCGGACTTCGGTGATTCTCTTTCATTTTCGCCATTGTTTTTCGATAGCTCGTGACTTTGTCGTTCGGTATAGTAGTGGTTCGAACAATGCAACAACTAAGTTCATGAACTTGTTGGACAGGAACGCGGTTGACATTGATCAAGCCCCTTTCGAACAAGCAACGGAGGTGGCTACGGTGGCTACGGTGGCGCCGATGAACTTTAAGATGGACTCCATGGCGCCGAGTGAAGATCGACCCCCAAGATGATGCCGGACATGGGCGCATACCT
Source organism: Triticum dicoccoides (assembly GCF_002162155.2). Classification (NCBI taxonomy): domain Eukaryota; kingdom Viridiplantae; phylum Streptophyta; class Magnoliopsida; order Poales; family Poaceae; genus Triticum; species Triticum dicoccoides. The sequence continues at coordinate 5,305 of NW_021235687.1, read as the reverse complement.
TTGCATGCCCTCTTTTGCGTAATGAACTTCGCTTTTATTCGCGCGCAAACTGTTTATGTCATTTGAATTTGAACTTGTTTGTGAAACCCTATGACAAATTTCAGATTTGCAGTTTTTCTGTTTGCGGGTCGTTGCGCTCGTGCCCGAGCAAAACCCGCATAGCTGACCCGTAAAAAAGCATATTCCACGAATATACTTTTTTATGGGTCCGTTTGGGGGGGGGGGGTCTGCATCTGTGCTAGCCCTCGCCGGCCCGCAAAAGCGGTTTTGCGCGAACTGCAAACGCGTTTTGCGGGACGGTGTTTTGCGGGGTCTACTAGAGTTGCTCTAACCACTGGACCTACAAGCCTTGAGTGATGTAGTAACAGGGTGACATACATAATAACATTGTCGCAGCACTATCTGTACTGTATCGCACAAATATTTTGGAAAAAATCGAGATTAGAAAAAGTTCATGGATTTGTAAAAATGTTCATCATTTTTTAAGAAAAGTTTACAAACTCTTAAAAAGTTCAGCCATTTTCAAAAAGTGTTTGTCAAATTTGTAAAAATGTTCATAGATTTGAAAAAAGTTCATGAAATCTGAAAACAAGTTCATCAATTTTGAAAAAAGTTCATTGGAATTGAAAAAAAATTCATGATTTTCAAAAAAGTCTACAAATTTGAAAACAGTTCATCAATTTGAGAAAAAAAGGTTCATCAAATTTTAAAAAGTCTACAAAAGATCAGTGAATTTGAAAATAAGTTCATCGATTTGAAGAAAAAGTTCATCAATTATAATAAAATCTTCAAGCGAGTAGGAATAAAAAGAAATTAGTAAAACCAGAAACAAAAAACGAAAAAGCAAAAAGGGAAAAGAAAAAGGAAAGATAAAAAAGAAAGATGTAAAAGGATGTTAGTCACCAGGTCGGGCGAGGTGGCGTTGTGGTTACTGCCTGTTAACTCGAAGTGGAGGTCGGCAGTTTGACACCCTGCGAAGGCACTCCTTTTTTGCGTCTAGCAAACGAAAGAAAAAAAGGGTGAGATGAGCCGGCCCAGCTTGGTCAGTTTCAGTGCCCGTTTGCAAAATGCAAATTAACGGGCGTTTGAAGCGCCAAATATGAATAGCCCCTAGGAGGTTCCCAAAACCGAGGATTGGTGGATGCGCGCCTGCTGCTAAATCACCCGGCCCGTGTCGGTCAATCATTAGATTAATTGTGCGGAGCGCCGACAATTTGATGCAGAATGAGTTAAATAGAAAAGCGCGTGTGCGGTAGTTAGAAAAGTATACAAAAATGGTGCTTTAGGCGCCAAATATGGCTTCTTTTTGGGTTTCTCGTGTTCTCTTTCTTTTTTGCCTACACATGTTTGCTTTTTACAATACACATTATCCATTTTTATTATACACACTTAATGTTTTCTCATTGTATGAATATAATTTTAAAAATGTCAAGAACATTTTTTCAAAATGCACAAATATTTTGTATATAATGTCACTTGCTTTCCTTAGAATGATGCAAAATATTATTTTGAATTACACGGACACTACTTTAACATTATAAGTATTTTTATAAATGTCACGAACATCTTTTCAAAACATTTGAACATTTTCAAAATGTCACATATCTTTTTAAAAATATCAACATTTTGATTTTTATTTTTATTTTGTCCTTTATATAACTATAATTTGAACACAGGACGAATGCTTTTCAAAAATCTGTGGAAAATATTTTTTCAATTTTAGAAATATAAGTAAAAAATGTGTTGGAGAGCCAGCCTCCTGTCGTGCCAGGCTGGCCCATTTATGGGGCGATTGAGGCGAGCACATCATTTACCTTGTTACAAGCGAGGTATAGCTCCTCCCAAGATATTTTGAATTAAGTATGTGTCCCTGTCTCAGACATTTGCAAAATAGACAGACCTAGCACATATAGAACGTATCTACCCTTCTTCAAGAAAAAAAAAATCCAATTCAATTCAAACATTGGCGTGATAGCTCCAACGAACCACAAAATATATATCCAATTCAATTCAAACATTGGTTGGCTCAAGAAATGGAAGTTGTGAGATGTAAAGAAAGCATACTATTAAGATGAAGAAGAATAATCATGTGCTGGTCAAGTTAGGAGCTAGTTCAGCAGAAGAGATATGAAACAAAATTCCAAGTCAGACTAAAGTTTCCAGCAACACCATCACCAATGACATGTTGCTCCACAGGCAGCCAAGGGTTGCCATTGTGCTCCCAGGGCCAATTTGAAGCCCTAGTTTTTAGCTTTTTTTTTTTCCGAAAAGGGGGGGTCCCCGGCCTCTGCATCAGCATGATGCAGCCCTAGTTTTTAGCTAAAACCACACACACGCTTACAATCAAGCTAGCCTAGCAGCATACATATTAAAACTGAAACTGAAACTGAAACTGAACAAATCAGCAGCGCAAAGAAGAGCGTCATTCAGTTGTGCATTTGAATCAGTTTCTGCTTCAGAACCTCGAACTGACTGACCTGACTGTGTGAGTCATTCAGTTTTCACTCATAACGAGATTTTCGCTCCATTTATTTTCATCTCGACCACCTTTGCTTATGACAAAGTGCCATCATCTCGAAATTGAAGCTTTTGATTAGGGTTCCTGGTGAGCCAAACAGTCCAATAAATTGCTTGCTTGATTAACAATCAGCCAAAAAACGTGTTGCATTCCAGATGAAGGAACATCACAGCAACAACTACTCCAGTATATATAAATGTGAGTGAGAGCACAACAACTAGTAGCTAGCGAACAAACAAATATATTGATCCATGTCATGTGCTCAAAACAAGAAATACAGGTACATGGGTAAGCACATACTAGTACGTATTACACCCTTATTACTGTCTTACTTAAGGATAGGGACGGCCAAATGCACATTTCAGGTGAAAATGCTCATCTCGTCAGTGAGTTTTCACAGCTACCTTCCTGGTTATAACAAGGTCTTCCGGGAGTCCACGCGGCACTTCGTTTTGGGCTTGTTGATATCCCTTGCTCTTGGGTGTGCACCTCGCATCTGCTCCACTAACCTCCCAGTGTTCACCATCCAGCTTCATGCTGTCCAGCGCCAGGACACCCTCCACCACCTTCAGCTTTGGGCAATCGTAGATGTCCACCGTCCGCAGCTTGGCCAGGCCGCTGATCCTCTTGAGCTCGGGGCAGCGGTACACATTCAGCTCCACAACCGAAGGGAAATTCTCCACATATTCTAGGAGCGTGAGCTTCTCTAGCTCAAGGATTCTCAGATTATGCCTGCGGTCACTAGCAAGGCCTGGGGGAAGGTGTGTCAGCTTGCAGTCCCCGATTCCTAGATGCTCCAGAGCAGGCATGGCGATGACTTTGCTCTGCGCCTCCCACTCCCACTCCTTCAATCCGGACAGCCCACTCAACACCAATTCTTTCAGACATGGGAATGCGACACCCCTTGCTGCATCATGGGCCTGGAACTCAGGCCCGACGTACTCTATGGCTGGAGCATCTATGATCCTCAGTCCTTCCAAAGTGCGCATCCTGCACAAACCATCAGGTAGTCTGGTGCAGCATAGTATGTCCAGTAGGTCAATAATCTTCAAGCTCTTAAAACTTGTTGCTGCTGGGGACTGCAACCAATTTGGTAGTCGACGACCAAAATATCTTCTTATTAGCAGTGTCTCCAATCTAGCAGGTGGAGGGCAGAGCTCATCATATACAGCCTCTATTCTCTCTTGTTGCTCCACCCCAATTTGGTGCACTTCATCTGTCTCACCCTTGTAGCAATTTAACTCCAAAAATTCTAGATTCTCCTTGTTGCTAATCTGGGCCCTTTTAGCAACTGAACTACCAGGCACATTTTCTAGACTGTGGACTGAAAGAATTCTAAGATGTGAAAGAGCCTCCAACTCTTCTAAACTGCACCACTCCCCATCCATCTTTACTGGAAACCCATGAAGGGTTCTCAAACCTGTTAAACCACCAAATCCTCTTGGTATAACTTCTACACGGGACCAACGTAAGTCAAGACATCTTAAAAACGCTAGTTTTGTGATGCTGTCTGGAAGCTTGTCCAATTTTGTACAGTTCGTGAGCTGAATGTGTTGAAGGAACCTCATCTTATGGATGTCATCTGGAAGCCTAGATATGTCTGTACCAGAGAATGACAAGTATCTTAGGTGTTTCAGATTACACAAAGTGTCTACTAACCAATCAGATTCCTCAGAGCTAATATCCAGTACCCTTATACTAGCAAAATTTGCCAATGAACCACCAGGTTTAATCTTACAGTCTACAAATAATAATGTCCTCACTCTTCCTTGCTTCTCTAGGATGGTCCACTCTAGTTCTGTGAGTTGATTTTATTGATAGACGGCAGAGATTTTTGTTTTCTGAAAGAAGATTTCTAATGTCAACTTGATCCTTGTGAACCACTAACACTTCTTCTTTAGCCATAAATTGAGCAAACGAGCGGACAACATCATGCAAGGTGTACTCCCACATGTTATTATTTGAATCATCAGGCTCCAAAAGATTCCTAGCCACCAACTCTCGATGATAATCATCCCCTATTTGTTCTAGATCGGCCTGATCTGACTCCGACCTCCCATCGTGCTGAACAAACCCTTCACAGATCCACATGCTAATAATTCTGTTCTTCTTAAAACCTGAACCCTTTGGGAGAAGTGAGTAGTAGAGAAAGCATTGCTTCAACTCTGGAGATAAATCATCATAGCTCAAGCTTACTGAGTAGTTTAATTTCTCTCCTGGCCCGTCTTCTTCTTTCCAGCCAAAATCCTTGTGCAAAACATTCTCCCAGTCACGTTCATTAGGATTTCTTGTGCTTAACAGTCCACCCATAACTTTAATAGCAAGTGGTAAACCATCACATTTTTTAACAATCTTCATCCCAATATCTTTCAGCTCATCAAAATCACTTCCAACACCGACCTGCCAACAGTATAGGACAACTTTCAGTAATGGCAATATCCATAGTTTCGCTTGTACATGACACAAACACGATATTATATTTCCTTTTTATGATACATAACTTTATATTCAAATATCATGTATGAGCTAAGATAGTAGCCCTGGTTCAAAAGATAATCACACAGTAGTACTAATGTATGAGCTATATCTTTTTGAACAGAAAGGAAGAAAAATATCTTTGATCAAAACAGCATGCATTGTACTTCTCAAAAAATAATGTCCCATAGTGACATTTCAAAATGTACGGTGTACGTAAATATGCAAAATATAACTCATTTGTAGATGAAGAACGGTGTTATACGTAATCAGAACTAAAAAAATTCAAAATTTACAGAATCTAGTTATATG
>NW_021235686.1:0-391 GCF_002162155.2 Triticum dicoccoides | reverse complement strand
GAGAGAGAGAGAGAGAGAGGAGCTCCACTGGAGTCTCTTTTCTCCCAGCTTGCACAATGCGTACACTCCTGAATTATTTAATCAAGTTACAAGGAAATTCAGTAACAATAGTGAAAAAGGTCTGCCTATATTGTTTCTAATTGCCAACAATTGAACTTTATAAAAAATGTACATTCAGGAAAAAAAGTAATTTTTGTTTTGCAATTTGCCAAATATTGTGTACATGCCAAAAAACTATAGATATGCACGACACACCTCTTAAGGGACATTAGCCACAATTCTGATCTTCCGACGGTCCTTGGACGAATTCCTAGGGTATGAGAATTCATAAGACAAAAAGCAGGAACACTACCTGAACTGGTTTTCGTCATGGTGGACTGTCTGGTTAGAT
>NW_021235685.1:0-1542 GCF_002162155.2 Triticum dicoccoides | reverse complement strand
GTCAATCACATCATTCTCCTAATGATGTGATCCCATTAATCAAATGACAACACATGTCTATGGTTAGGAAACATAACCATCTTCGATTAACGAGCTAGTCAAGTAGAGGCATACTAGTGACGTTTGGTTTGTCTATGTATTCACACAAGTATTATGTTTCCGGATAATACAATTCTAGCATGAATAATAAACATTTATCATGATATGAGGAAATAAAATAATAACATTATTATTGCCTCTAGGGCATATTTCCTTCACAAAACTGGCTTGCACCCGTTGTATGTGAACGTAGAGATTATCACACCCGATTATTACGTGGTGTCTCAGCACGACGAACTGTAGCAACGGTGCATACTCAGGGAGAACACTTTTACCTTGAAATTTTGTAAGGGGTCATCTTATAATGCTACTGACTCTATAAGGAAAATAAGATGCATAAAGGATAAACATCACATGCAATCAAAATATGTGAGATGATATGGCCATCATCATCTTGGGCTCATGATCTCCATCACTGAAGCATCGTCATGATCTCCAACGTCACCGACGCGACACCTTGATCTCCATCATAGCATCGTTGTCGTCTTGCCACCTATTGTTACTAAGACTATCGCTACCGCCTAGTGATAAAGTAAAACAATTACATGGCGATTGCATTGCATACAATAAAGCGACAACCATATGGCTCCTGCCAATTGCCGATAACTTTGTTACAAAACATGATCATCTCATACAACAATTTATATCACATCATGCTTGACCATATCACATCATAGCAAGCGCTGCAAAAATAAGTTAGACGTCCTCTACTTTGTTGTTGCAAGTTTTACGTGGCTGCTACGGGCTTCTAGCAAAAACCGTTCTTACCTACGCATCAAAACCACAACGATTTTTTGTCAAGTGTGTTGTTTTAACCTTCAACAAGGACCGGGCGTAGCCACACTCGATTCAATGAAATTTGGAGAAACAGACACTCACCAGCCAACTATATTCAAAGCACGTCGGTAGAACCAGTATCGCGTAAGCGTATGCGCAATGTCGGTCTAAGCCACTTCATCCAACAATACCGTCGAATCAAAGTATGACATGCCGGTAAGCAGAATGACTATTATCGCCCACAACTCTTTTGTGTTCTACTCGTGTATATAACATCTACGCATAGACCTGGCTCGGATGCCACAGTTGGGGAACGCGGTAGTTTCAAAAAAAATCCTACGATCACGGAAGATCTATCTATGTGATGCATAGCAATGAGAGGGGAGAGTGTGTCCACGTACCCTCGTAGACCAAAAGTGGAAGCGTTTAGTTAAGGCGGTTGATGTAGTCGAACGTCTTCGCGATCCAACCGATCCAAGCACCGAACGTATGGCACGTCCGCGATCAGCACACGTTCATCTCGGGGACGTCCCTTGTACTCTTGATCCAGTTGAGGCTAAGGGATAGTTTTGTCAGCACGATGGCGTGGTGACAGTGATGATGTAGTTACCGGCGCAGGGCTTCGCCTAAGCACTACGACGATATGACTGAGTGTGTAACTGTGGA
>NW_021235684.1:0-1571 GCF_002162155.2 Triticum dicoccoides | reverse complement strand
CGGGGAGTCTATGCAAAAGTCAATATACCAAGTACCCATCACAATCCTTATCTCCCGCATTACATTATTTGCCATTTGCCTCTCGTTTTCCTCTCCCCCACTTCACCATTGCCATTTTATTTGCCCTCTCTCTCTATACTCCCTATCTTTTCCCGTTCACCTCTTTTTCGTTTGCTTGTCGTTGTGGCTAGTCCCTTATCTGCTCCTTTGTCTCCCGATTTTTAGGTTCTTCACTTCAAACAAAGGCAAGGAGAAAATTTAAAAGATGCTTGGTTTAAATTGATGGAATCTTATCGTAATTGTACCCTAGAGGTAAATTTTAGAATTTTGCTTCGCAACTTCTATGTTGGACTAAATATGTCTCATAGACAACTTTTGGATGCTAAAGGCAATTTTATTGAAATTGATCCCAGTATTGCGCATGAAATTATAGAAGGTATAGTAGGAACTATACCTCAACAAAAGGGGCCTCATCATGCCCAAGAGGAAACGCAAGTTTTTGAGAAAATTTGCGAAGTAACCAAGATTTTACAAAAGTCTCTTGAACCTCTTAAAACCGTTAGCGGGAATCTCCACCGCATGAATATGTTGATTACCCTTTGCAATAAGCGGTTGGATTCATTAGATCTAAAAATTTCAGAATATGAAGGGAAACGTAAAGAACCTCCCAGATTCGAGCTTGATTCCGCTAAAAAGTTGAAAACCAAAGATGGCAATACCTAGATCTATCGTTGCTTTTTATGCCTAGCTAGGGGCGTTAAACGATAGCGCTTGTTGGGTGGCAACCCAATTTTATTTTTATTCCTTGATTTTTGCTCCCATTTAGTAATAAATAATTTATCTATCCTCTATTTAGGTTGTGTTTTTTGTGTTTAATTAGTGTTTGTGCCAAGTAGAACCGTTGGGAAGACTTGGGGAAAGTCTTGATATCTTGCTGTAAAAAACGGAAACTTTAGCGCTCACGCGAACTGCTGCCATTTTTATTTGGAAAGTGCCATTTAGTTAATTATTTTTGCAGATGATTAATAGATAAATTCCTTTCGTCCAGAAATTTATTTTAGAATTTTTGGGGTTACAGATCTTGCGCTAGCTACAGATTACTATAGACTGTTCTGTTTTTGACAGATTCTATTTTTCGTGTGTTGTTTGCTTATTTTGATGAATCTATGGCTAGTAAAATAGTTTATAAATCATAGAGAAGTTGGAATACAATAGGTTTACCACCAATATAAATAAATAATGAGTTCATTACAGTACCTTGAAGTGGTCTTTTGTTTTCTTTCGCTAACGGAGCTCACGAGATTTTCCACTTTAAGTTTTGTGTTGTGAAGTTTTCAAGTTTTGGGTAAAGATTTGATGGATTATGGAACAAGGAGTGGAAAGAGACTAAGCTTGGGGATGCCCATGGCACCCCCTATATAATATAAGGATACCTAAAAGCCAAAGCTTGGGATGCCCCGGAAGGCATCCCCTCTTTTCGTCTTCTATCGGTAACTTTACTTGGAGCTATATTTTTATTCACCACATGATATGTGTTTTTCCTGGAGCGTCTTGTATGATTTGAGTCTTTG
>NW_021235683.1:0-2503 GCF_002162155.2 Triticum dicoccoides | reverse complement strand
GAGTTGCACAATCTCATGGTCTAAGGAAATGATACTTGACATTAGAAAAGCTTTAGCATACGAACTACACGATCTTGTGCTATGCTTAGGATTGGGTCTTGTCCATCACATCATTCTCCTAATGATGTGATCTCGTTATCAACGACATCCAATGTCCATGGTCAGGAAACCGTGACCATCTATTGATCAACGAGCTAGTCAACTAGAGGCTTACTAGGGACATGGTGTTGTTTATGTATCCACACATGTATCTGAGTTTCCTTTCAATACAATTATAGCATGGATAATAAACGATTATCATGAACAAGGAAATATAATAAGAACTTATTTATTATTGCCTCTAGGGCATATTTTCAACAGTCTCCCACTTGCACTAGAGTCAATAATCTAGTTCACATCGCCATGTGATTAACACTCACAGGTCACATCGCCATGTGACCAACATCCAAAGAGTGTACTAGAGTCAATAATCTAGTTCACATCACTATGTCATTAACACTCAATGTGTTCTGGGTTTGATCATGTTGCTTGTGAGAGAGGTTTTAGTCAACGGGTCTGCAACATTCAGATCCGTATGTACTTCACAAATCTCTACGCTATATTTGGAGCCATTTCAAATAACTGTTCTACTTGGAGCTATTCCAAATTGTTGCTCCATTATATGTATCCGGTATCTCTACTCAGAGCTATCCGGATAGGTGTTAAGCTTGCATCGACGTAACTCTTTACGTCGAACTCTTTATCACCTCCATAACCGAGAAACATATCCTTATTCCTCTAAGGATAATTTTGACCTCTATCTGGTGATCTACTCCTAGATCACCTTTGTACCCTCTTGCCAGACATGTGGCAAGGCACACATCAGGTGCGGTACTCAGCATGGCATACCGTATAGAGCTTATGACAAAAGCATAGGGGACGACCTTCGTCCTTCCTCTTTCTCCTGCCATGGTCGAGCTTTAAGTCTTAACTTCATACCTTACAACTCAGGCAAGAACTCCTTCTTTGGTTGATCCATCTTGAACACCTTCAAGATCATGTCAAGGTATGTGCTCATTTGAATGTACCATTAAGCGTTTTGATCTATCCTTATAGATCTTGATGCTCAACGTTCAAGTAGCTTAATTCAGGCTTTCCATTGAAAAACACTTTTCAAATAACTCTGCATGCTTTCTAGAAATTCTACATCATTTCCGATCAACAACATGTTAACATACTCATCGGAAATTCTATAGTGCTCCCACTCACTTCTTTGGAAATACAAGTTTCTCATAAACTTTGTATACACCCAAAATCTTTGATCAACTCATCAAAGCGTACATTCCAACTCCGAGATGCTTACTCCAGTCCTTAAAAGGATGGCTGGAGCTTTGCATACTTGTTAGCATTTTTCAGGATTGAAAAAACCTTCTGGCTGTATCACATACAACCTTTGCTCAAGAAAAACATCGAGGAAACAATGTTTTGACATCCTATCCGCAAAATTTCATAAATAATGCAGTAACTGCTAATATAATTCCAACAGACTCTTAGCATCGCTACGAGTGAGAAAGTCTCATCGTAGTCAACTCCTTGAACTTGTCGGAAAACATCTTAACGACAAGTCGAGTTTTCTTAATGGTGATACTTACCATCATTGTTCGTCTTCCTTTTAAAATCCATATGTACCTAACAGCCTTACGACCATCAAGTATTCTTCCAAAGTCTACACTTTGTTTTCAAATATGGATCCTCTCTCAGATTATATGGCCTCCATCCATTTTGGAATCCAGGCCCACCATCGCTTCTCCATAGCTCGTAGGTTCATTGTTGCCTAGCAACATGACTTCCAAGACAGGATTACGTACCACTCTGAAGTAGTACGCATCCTTGTCATCCTACGAGGTCTGGGAGTGACTTGATCCGAAGTCTCATGATCAATATCATAAGCTTCCATTTCAATTGGTGTAGGTGCCACAGGAACAACTCTTTGTGCCCTGCTATACACTAGTTGAAGTAATGGTTCAATAACCTCATCAAGTCTCCACCATCCTCCCACTCAATTCTTTCGAGAGAAACTTTTCCTCGAGAAAGGACCCAATTCTAGAAACAATCCCTATTGCTTTCGGATCAGAGATAGGAGGTATACCCAACTGTTTTGGGTGTCCTATGAAAATGCATTTATCCGCTTTGGGTTTGAGCTTATCAGCCTGAAACTTTTCCACATAAGCGTCGTAGCCCCAAACTTTTAAGAAATGACAGCTTAGATTTCTCTAAACCATAGTTCATACGGTGTCATCTCATCGGAATTACGTGGTGCCCTATTTAAAGTGAATGTGGTTGTCTCTAATGCCTAACCCATAAACTATCGTGGTAATTCGATAAGAGACATCATGGTATGCATTATATCCAATAGGGTGCAGTTATGATGTTCGGACACACCATCACACTATGGTGTTCTAGGCTATATTAGTTGTGAAACAATTTCCACAATGTCTTAATTTTGTGCCAAACTCGTAATTCA
>NW_021235682.1:0-811 GCF_002162155.2 Triticum dicoccoides | reverse complement strand
TATGTACTTTACAAATATCTATGTCTCCATCTTGAACATTTTCACGAATGGAGTTGAAGCGACGCTTGATGTGCCTGGTCTTCTTGTGAAACCTGGGCTCCTTGGCAAGTGCAATAGCTCAAGTGTTGTCACAGAAGAGTTTGATCGGCCCCGACGCATTGGGTATGACTCCTAGGTCGGTGATGAACTCCTTCACCCAAATTGCTTCATGTGTTGCCTCCGAGGCTGCCATGTACTCCGCTTCACATGTAGATCCCGCCACGACGCTCTGCTTGCAACTGCACCAGCTTACTGCCCCACCATTCAAAATATACACGTATCCGGTTTGTGACTTAGAGTCATCCAGATCTGTGTCGAAGCTAGCGTCGATGTAACCCTTTACGACGAGCTCTTCGTCACCTCCATAAACGAGAAACATTTCCTTAGTCCTTTTCAGGTACTTCAGGATATTCTTGACCGCTGTCCAGTGTTCCTTGCCGGGATTACTTTGGTACCTACATACCAAACTTACGACAAGGTTTACATCAGGTCTGGTACACAGCATGGCATACATAATAGAACCTATGGCTGAGGCATAGGGGATGACACTCATCTCTTCTATATCTTCTGCCGTGGTCGGACATTGAGCTGAGCTCAATTTCACACCTTGCAACACAGGCAAGAACCCCTTCTTAGACTGATCCATATTGAACTTCTTCAATATCTTATCAAGGTATGTGCTTTGTGAAAGACCTATGAGGCGTCTTGATCTATCTCTATAGATCTTGATGCCTAATATATAAGCAGCTTCTCCAAGGTCCTTCATTGAAAA
>NW_021235681.1:0-2503 GCF_002162155.2 Triticum dicoccoides | reverse complement strand
GAGTTGCACAATCTCATGGTCTAAGGAAATGATACTTGACATTAGAAAAGCTTTAGCATACGAACTACACGATCTTGTGCTATGCTTAGGATTGGGTCTTGTCCATCACATCATTCTCCTAATGATGTGATCTCGTTATCAACGACATCCAATGTCCATGGTCAGGAAACCGTGACCATCTATTGATCAACGAGCTAGTCAACTAGAGGCTTACTAGGGACATGGTGTTGTTTATGTATCCACACATGTATCTGAGTTTCCTTTCAATACAATTATAGCATGGATAATAAACGATTATCATGAACAAGGAAATATAATAAGAACTTATTTATTATTGCCTCTAGGGCATATTTTCAACAGTCTCCCACTTGCACTAGAGTCAATAATCTAGTTCACATCGCCATGTGATTAACACTCACAGGTCACATCGCCATGTGACCAACATCCAAAGAGTGTACTAGAGTCAATAATCTAGTTCACATCACTATGTCATTAACACTCAATGTGTTCTGGGTTTGATCATGTTGCTTGTGAGAGAGGTTTTAGTCAACGGGTCTGCAACATTCAGATCCGTATGTACTTCACAAATCTCTACGCTATATTTGGAGCCATTTCAAATAACTGTTCTACTTGGAGCTATTCCAAATTGTTGCTCCATTATATGTATCCGATATCTCTACTCAGAGCTATCCGGATAGGTGTTAAGCTTGCATCGACGTAACTCTTTACGTCGAACTCTTTATCACCTCCATAACCGAGAAACATATCCTTATTCCTCTAAGGATAATTTTGACCTCTATCTGGTGATCTACTCCTAGATCACCTTTGTACCCTCTTGCCAGACATGTGGCAAGGCACACATCAGGTGCGGTACTCAGCATGGCATACCGTATAGAGCCTATGACAAAAGCATAGGGGACGACCTTCGTCCTTCCTCTTTCTCCTGCCATGGTCGAGCTTTAAGTCTTAACTTCATACCTTACAACTCAGGCAAGAACTCCTTCTTTGGTTGATCCATCTTGAACACCTTCAAGATCATGTCAAGGTATGTGCTCATTTGAATGTACCATTAAGCGTTTTGATCTATCCTTATAGATCTTGATGCTCAACGTTCAAGTAGCTTAATTCAGGCTTTCCATTGAAAAACACTTTTCAAATAACTCTGCATGCTTTCTAGAAATTCTACATCATTTCCGATCAACAACATGTTAACATACTCATCGGAAATTCTATAGTGCTCCCACTCACTTCTTTGGAAATACAAGTTTCTCATAAACTTTGTATACACCCAAAATCTTTGATCATCTCATCAAAGCGTACATTCCAACTCCGAGATGCTTACTCCAGTCCTTAAAAGGATGGCTGGAGCTTTGCATACTTGTTAGCATTTTTCAGGATTGAAAAAACCTTCTGGCTGTATCACATACAACCTTTGCTCAAGAAAAACATCGAGGAAACAATGTTTTGACATCCTATCCGCAAAATTTCATAAATAATGCAGTAACTGCTAATATAATTCCAACAGACTCTTAGCATCGCTACGAGTGAGAAAGTCTCATCGTAGTCAACTCCTTAAACTTGTCGGAAAACATCTTAACGACAAGTCGAGTTTTCTTAATGGTGATACTTACCATCATTGTTCGTCTTCCTTTTAAAATCCATATGTACCTAACAGCCTTACGACCATCAAGTATTCTTCCAAAGTCTACACTTTGTTTTCAAATATGGATCCTCTCTCAGATTATATGGCCTCCATCCATTTTGGAATCCAGGCCCACCATCGCTTCTCCATAGCTCGTAGGTTCATTGTTGCCTAGCAACATGACTTCCAAGACAGGATTACGTACCACTCTGAAGTAGTACGCATCCTTGTCATCCTACGAGGTCTGGGAGTGACTTGATCCGAAGTCTCATGATCAATATCATAAGCTTCCATTTCAATTGGTGTAGGTGCCACAGGAACAACTCTTTGTGCCCTGCTATACACTAGTTGAAGTAATGGTTCAATAACCTCATCAAGTCTCCACCATCCTCCCACTCAATTCTTTCGAGAGAAACTTTTCCTCGAGAAAGGACCCAATTCTAGAAACAATCCCTATTGCTTTCGGATCAGAGATAGGAGGTATACCCAACTGTTTTGGGTGTCCTATGAAAATGCATTTATCCGCTTTGGGTTTGAGCTTATCAGCCTGAAACTTTTCCACATAAGCGTCGTAGCCCCAAACTTTTAAGAAATGACAGCTTAGATTTCTCTAAACCATAGTTCATACGGTGTCATCTCATCGGAATTACGTGGTGCCCTATTTAAAGTGAATGTGGTTGTCTCTAATGCCTAACCCATAAACTATCGTGGTAATTCGATAAGAGACATCATGGTATGCATTATATCCAATAGGGTGCAGTTATGATGTTCGGACACACCATCACACTATGGTGTTCTAGGCTATATTAGTTGTGAAACAATTTCCACAATGTCTTAATTTTGTGCCAAACTCGTAATTCA
>NW_021235680.1:0-1505 GCF_002162155.2 Triticum dicoccoides | reverse complement strand
AGGAGGAAGACGACTTGAACTTGCCGAAGTTTTCTTGTAACTTGACTTGTCGTCGTTGCTTGGAGAAGGTTTGATTGATGTAGATGTTAAAGGAGTCATTGAAGCTTGGATGTTGGAGAAGCCGTAGGTCTTGGATGAGTACTTGGCGTACTTGAAGTCATCTTGCACTTGACGTTCCGCCTTGGTTGCTTGATGTACGAGCTCAATGAGGTTGGAGTAGGGGTGGAAGTCGGCAATATTCTTGATGGGATGATTGAGTCCATTCAAGAAACATGCCATTGTTTGCTCATCATCTTCCATGACATTGGCTCGAATCATGGCAATCTCCATTTCCTTGTAGTATTCTTCAACACTCTTTGTTCCTTGCTTGAGGAGTTGTAGCTTCTTGAAGAGATCGCGGTTCTAGTAGGTTGGCACAAATCGTGCTCGCATGACATCCTTCATCAGATTTTTTATCAAATTGCCATGGTCTATCAAGTAATAAGGAACATGCTTGCATAGGTACCACATCACAATCAACATAATCAGCATTTGTAGAGATACTAAAATGCACACGAACAGTACGTGTTACCTTAACCTTGCCGCTGTTGTTGAACCATTGGATGTAGTAAGGATGTGGATGTGGTCTTGTGGTGAGAGAAAGCTTCTCCACCATCTCCATGCTAGCCAAGTTGTTGCAGCTCCCTCCGTCTATGATGACGCGCACAGAACGTTCCTTCACAACTCCCTTGGTATGGAACAAATTGTGCCTTTGATTTTGCTCAGCTTGTGTGACATGCACACTCAAAACACATTGAGCAACTAAACATTCATACCTGTCAGCGTCTTCAGGAGCCATGTATTGCGTCTCATGATCAAAATCATCTCCACCATGTTCTTCACGTGTAATAAGAGCCAAAGTCTCCTCATCATAGTCACTAGCCGACTCATACCCACCATCCTCAGTAGCAATCATCACACGCTGAGATTTGCATTCTCGCGCATAATGACCTCTTCCCTTACAACAACGACAAATAATATCACTTGTGTGCCCTGTTGATCCCATGGAAGAAGAAGAGCTCTGTGCAGGCCCGGCAGGTGCGCTCTTGGCAGATGATGGTGGTTGTGCCTGCTTTCTTGTATCACGGCTGGAGATGGCACCTGATGGAGTTGCTGGTGCAGTGGAAGTAGAAGATGCACGCGGTGTCCATGAGGAAGGTCGACCTTCAGAAAAGTTAGTGCGCACCATTGCTTGTCGATCCTGCACTTCACGTTCAGCTTTACAAGCAAGATGGAATAAACGAGTGATATTAGTATACTCCTTATACTCTAGAATGGTCTGAATCTCTCTATTTAATCCACCCGTAAAACGTGCAAGCATAGCTTCATTCTCCTCAACAATACCACATCTAATGATGCTAGTTTGTAATTCCTAATAATATTCTTCTATGGAATTTTTTCCTTGTCTTAAACGCTGTAATTTTTGAAGCAATTCACGTTGATAATATGGTGGAACCCAACGAGTA
>NW_021235679.1:0-2786 GCF_002162155.2 Triticum dicoccoides | reverse complement strand
TTCATTGTGTTAAACTTTTTTGAAAGGGTCATTATGGGATGTTTGGCCCCTCCTGAAGTCATCAACCTAGTTTCGGAGCACACGCAAGGACCAAGATGCAAGGTCAGGATGAAGAGGCGTTTTGTGTTTCATGTGCAGCTGATTCGAGGCTCCGGAAGTTTTTCCCCTTTCAAGCCTGTGTGAAGTAACATTGTTTGAATTAACTAATGGTAGTTTGATATTGTAATTTATCAAAGTTAGTATTGCAACCCGTGTAAAATGTAATCCTACATGGAGAATACAAATACCACCATATGGCTTTGGCTTCAAGTTTCGTAAATATTTTGACCACAACTGAAAACACTAAGATTCATTAATGAAGGCGGTTGGTCCCTGTTTAGACATGAATGATGTAGTTGCTTAATCTTTGTATTAGATAACCCCTCGTACATATGGTGTAACCCCTCCTAATATTCTGATCAAGCTCCGCCACTTCCCTAGCATGACCAGGTATATTTAGTTGAAATTTCATGGAAAGTGAAAACCACGGGAGTAGCTTGCTAGTTTATAGTGACTAGATGACCTGTTGCGCCCATGGCGCAAAGGCCGAATGTAAGCCAATTGGTGTAAGAGTGTGCATTAGCATATTGTTGTTCAAAATGAATAGCTCATATACTATATGCAGTAAGTACATAAGATTGGAAATGATACACCAAGTCATGCAAGAAAGGACCCTTGTGATCATTTTAGATTGGATAAATAATCATGCAGAGGCCTTTGGATATGCACTTGAAGGAGCATATATTTCCTTTATCATGGTTGTTTCAAAAGCATGCAATAGAGCATTCTAAGTAGCGGATAATCGATAGCTAAATGCAGAACACTGTCTTAGGGGATTACATAAGATCAAAAAGGAGGATAAACATAGATGTCTTTGTAGGCATTTGTACTAATACTATGTTATATAGCAAGGGGCTCCTGCAGCTTGCTTACATTGAGTAGACAATCAGGCCCAATCCCTTGGAAGTGCATTTGAAGCCGAAAGCATATGCTTGCCCTTCGTTCATGTGGGTCCAACGGAAGAAGTCGCTCCAGCCTTTAGTGATGGTGGCCCTTTTGTCAACTCCCTTGATAAAGTGGGCCGTGACAGTTGTTGTTCCGTCTCCAGTTGTGATTGGAAGTCAACCATGGCCAGCATCCATGTGTGGGAAAAGGGAACCCGTAGAAAAGTGGACATTAAAGTACTGAAAACAGTAGTAAAGGTTAGTCACTATATCATTTTATACCATGCTATTATATGAAACAGAACAGAATAATTGTGAAGGATTACCATTCTTTTGCCTTGTGTTGCAAATGTTTATGTCATGCGGCACACGTAGTAGTTATTAGGCGTGGTGCTGTTGCGGATGATCTTTCGCAGTGCACGAACATTATGGTTGTAGAGCCTAACTGTGTTGCCCCACACAACGTGGCGACTAAACTCATCTAAGTAGTGCTTGCAAGGCTCACCTATGTTAAATTGCACAAAATTATACTTTTCAGTAGCTGTTGCGAGAGCTGATGGAATGGGAAGAGTAATGTAGTTCTTACCACGGAGAATGGACTTTCCAGGCTTTAGATGGATTTTCTTGCCTTTGAACTTTTGGATTGAGCTTGCTTTGCGTGGGTGATGAATATACTCGTATCGCTTATTGTGCTTCCGATGTAGTGGTTCGTTTGTGTTGAATAGGTAAGGAGATCATTGTAAAAGGTTGCAACAGCAGATAGAGGATAACATAAACAAACAGAGGGGCTAATTAGCTTGTGTGTATTAGTGAATGGCAGAAAATGGTATCCATCGTATATGGTAAGCTGGAAGTAGTAAGCAGCGCTTGCACATGTAACAACAAATAAATAAATTACAGCATTAATGAATAGCAAACAGAAGATCTATTGGAGCCTGAAAGAAGTTTGTTTTATTACATACTTGATCAACTTGGATGTGTAAGTGATACAAAAAACTTCCCAAACAGCATGCATCAGCAAAGAAGAAGAAACATTCTTTGCAATTTATAAAGAATTATAAATACGTTTTTCAGAATTGCCATGGGTAATTTGGCCACCGCTAGTATCATTGGCTGTGTCTACCTCCTCATGTTTAACAGCAGCCATCTGGAAAGAAGTAATAGAATAATTAAGCTTATATATTATACCGTGGTATTAGTTGTGATGATTAACAGTGATGCACATAGACTTAACAGGCCATTAGTAGTAAAACGCGGTAATTATATTTAATAAATAATCCTAGCCCTCAAAAATCTAATTTCTTTATGTGGGAGGGGAAGCATATCGCTCAATGCCAGTGGGTGAAATCGACGGCATCCCATCGAACCCAGTAGAGGGCAAATATCTCTCGCCTCATTTTCAAGGTTTGGCGGATGAATATCTCATGGCTCTTGGCCATGTGAGTGCTCTTCATTGACTTGAAGATTGGCCAGGTCTCAAAGACGATCTTGAGCGAAACAATATAGTGTATGGGAATAATCAGGATGGGATAGTGCTTGTGAGCATCATGTTAAGAACCAGAGACATAGCAAAAATTATGGTGATTTCATATGTTAATAAACCGGAAAAGTAGCAAGATGGTCTGAAAAACAAATCTCTTGACAGTGCTCTCTGGCAAGCATTGCAGAGATCGAGAAAACTCAGTCACAGTCTCTATAACAACATCTCCTGTAGGCTGGGCGTAACATACAGATTTTTGGAGCTACAGTGTCTTCCAACATACCATCTATGTAGGAACGAAAGTATGTCTAGAGGGGGGGGGG
>NW_021235678.1:0-399 GCF_002162155.2 Triticum dicoccoides | reverse complement strand
GGGGCGCGACGGCGTCGGCGGGGTGTGAATCGGGAAGCCTGGCGGCGTCGTCGGCGCGAGCAACTACAGAGATGAAATGAAAAACGCTAAGTCTTTGCTTATATAGCAAAGCCATTGGTCCCGGGTCGTGAAACCAACCGGGACTAATGCACCCTTTAGTCCCGGTTGGTGCCAACAACCGGGACGGCCTTTGGTCCTGGTTGGTGGCACCAACCGGGACTAAAGGGGGGGCATTGGTCCCGGTTGGTGCCACCAACCGGGACCAGTGGGCCTTGCACAACGGCGTGGAGGTGGGAGTTTAGTCCCACCTCGCTAGCTGAGAGAGAGCCCCACCTATTTATAAGGTGCGATGCGCCAACCCTCTCGAGCTCCTCTCTAAAGCAGGCTTTCGGGCCTAAT
>NW_021235677.1:0-536 GCF_002162155.2 Triticum dicoccoides | reverse complement strand
ACCGCGCCCTCGCCGCCCGGTGCACGCGCCGCCGCCTAGACCTCGCCGGCCTCCCCGCCGGACCGCACGCCTTCCTCGTCCTCCTCCCCGACGCGCATCACCAAGCCTCGCCGCCCCGTTCCCCTGCACCGCAAGTGAGGCCCAGCCTCTCCTCCGCTCTTCCCCTGCTCTGTGCCCGCCCCCGGCCTCCTCTCCCCTGCTTCTGCTCCCGCATCGCCGAACGGGCCGCACCGCGCACGCGCCCCGCCCACGCCTCGGGGCCGCGTTCTGGCCGCACCCACGCCGCAGCTCGACGTGCTCCGCCTCCCCCCGCTGTGGCCTCGCCTCCTATCGCTCTCGCCCGCGTCCGTGCCTCTGGCCCGTGCTCACCCTACCCTCGCGCGCTCGTCAGCTCGCACTCGCGGTGGGCACAGGCCTGCCGCTGCCTGTGCCCCGCCTCTGCCTCTGGCCCCGCGGGCCATCGACGCGCCGGCGAACAACTCCGGCGCCCACCCCGGGCTCTCCCCTTCCCGCTCACCGTTGGCGCTGTCGCGCCG
>NW_021235676.1:0-2459 GCF_002162155.2 Triticum dicoccoides | reverse complement strand
CAGCACCAACAAAAAAGGCAGCAAAGGAGAAAGCTGCCGAAGCTGCTGTCTACCAGCTTTGCAATCGTCACAACATAGCCATTAATGATCACAACTACAATGCTCTCAAGACAATGTACAGGAGCTGTTCAGCCGCACAGGAATGGAGCAGAATCAAAGAAGAGGAGTTACAGATACAAACACGACAAAAAGCAATTCTTCAACGAGACAAGTCAAGACGAACAAGAATTCTTAAGAAAATCTGCCTCCAATTTCAAGATATCCTACCCATTCGTCGACAGCCAGGACATGCATCCTCAAGCTTCAACATCAATTACACTGGAAACAAACCACCGACAACACGAACGACGTGCATCCTCAAGCTTCAACATCATTTACACTGGAAACAAACCACCAACAACACGAGTAGAAGAACTAGCCTCCTCACTCTACCATTATGTTACCGAGACAAATCCAGCTGGAGGGTCGACATCCCAGGTGTAAGAAATGATGAAGAGTTTTCCGATATGTACTATAGACCCCCTATGTATGCACCACTTAGATGTGATATTTCCTTGTATGCACTCCTTCGTAATTGTTATCCGTCTGCGTATCAACTAAATGTATCGTTTCATCTATGAACTACTTTGTCCTAAACAAATATTTTGAACAAACTTACCAAAAATTACAAAATAACTAAATAGCTAATTAGTCTGTGTGGCGCGGCGTGCCGCCGCGCACTACCCGCTAGTTCTTCTCTGACGCTGCAATCATCCTAGTCCTCTTGGATCTTGATCTTGGGGATTCATGTCCGCCTCTTATGGCGGACCTTGCCAGCGATGGGAATGGTAAGATAGGGGGATGGATTGGTGATGGGAAGAGCTGTTGGGGGCCATGGTCAAGGTAAACAACGGCAGTGAGCACGGTGGAACCGTGGAAGCAGGTGGCGGCGCTGAGGCGGACATGGGGGAGGTGGATAGCGGCGCCATTGCAGCCATGGAGGAGGTGGACAGGGGCGCTGGGCCGGTCATGGCGCACATGGACGGCGGCGCTAGGCCGGCCATGGCGGAGGCGGACGGCGGCGACGTGGCCATGGCTGAGCCATGCGGCGGCGATCCATAATCCCCGCGGCGGCGCGGCTGGCTAGGCAGATACGTGAGTTTGATGTGGGCACCGCGGGTTATTGTGTGACGAATTTACCCTTGAAAAAAACAACCGGTCCCACTAAAATATTGTAATGGTCCCACCGCTACATATAATTTGCCGTAATTTTAGTTTTGTAACTCCTCGTAACTCCTATTTTCTCACCGTCAGATCAAGGTGGATAGACGGCTCATAAAATCGCCAATCACCGTAATAGTTGTAAACAAAAAAAAGGACTCCATATTAAATAGGGGTATAATAATCAAATGTGTGGAGAAAGTGAGAGCAAGCTAACCTTTGAGATTTTGCCTCCTCCCAGATCCTGTGTTACTTGAGATACCACGGCGGAGTCGGACTTGCGCTTCACACCACTCCCCGGCAAGATGGGAGCTCCATGCTTGTCCTCAGAATAATCCTCTTTAGGGTTATTTCCATCCGATGGTTTCTTGTTTTCAAGATCACTGACATCAATGTCCATTGAAGGGTCGAGTGATTCTTTAGCAATAGCTACAGCAGTACTATTTGCATCATCATGTCTTTGGGCACGAGCACTTTTGGAAGATCTTTTAGTCTCCACGGCCAAAGCTCCCTTAGCGAGAGCTTCAGAAGAAGCCTTCTTTGCACTCTTGGAGCTTTTTGTGGTTGTCTCGGATGAACTCGTGTTCCCTTTGGCATTGACAAGAACTTCCTTAGAAGGAACAGGAGCCACGACTGCTTCAGTGACAACCTCCTTTGTGCCCTGGTTGCCCTGGTCACCAGAACTTGGATAGAATATTTTGGCTTGACTAGCCGCGGCATCCGGAGCAATTTCAGCAGGAGCCTCAACAGGAGAGCCCGCGTTGCTTGGTATAACCAGCGCCGGCTTGCTAGCCGTGACTGGTGCTGTTGCATCATTACTCGCCTCCTCAAGAGCAGATGGTGTGGACATTCCCACGTCATTTGGGCTCTCCAATATAACTGCTGCAAATCAAATTCATACGTCAGCAAAAAATAAGAGATGCTAGAAGTATGTGCAAGGCAAAAAAATTTTTTACCAGAAACACTTGTAGGAGACGTGCTCTTTATAGTGCGAGGTATATCAATACCATTGCAAAAATGTCTGTTTCCTTCAAGAAAGACAATGCCGAGACACACCACCTCATGTATTCATAAGAACATTGAGTTGCTCGGGTTCTTGGCAGTAGCTCGAAGCTATGCCCTCCTGGTCGTAGATGGCCAAGACGACGGGTAAGGAGCTCTGTAGTTTCCTCTATAGTTCCTTGCAATATTTCAGAAAACTGCATAAGTCCATCCATGGGAAAATCAGGGACTTCCTGATCACAGTTGTGAGCACGAGC
>NW_021235675.1:0-721 GCF_002162155.2 Triticum dicoccoides | reverse complement strand
ATGGTTTAGTTGATTTGGATCACGTGATCACTTAGATGACTAGAGAGATGTCTGTCTAAGTGGGAGTTCTTAAGTAATATGATTAATTGAACTTAAATTTATCATGAACTTAGTCCTGGTAGTATATTGCAAATTATGTTGTAGATCAATAGCTCGCGTTGTTGCTTTCATATGTTTATTTTGATATGTTCCTAGAGAAAATTGTGTTGAAAAATGTTAGTAGCAATGATGCGGATTGGATCCGTGATCTGAGGTTTATCCTCATTGCTGCACAGAAGAATTATGTCCTTAATGCACCGCTAGGTGACAGACCTATTGCAGGAGCAGATGCAGACGTTATGAACGTTTGGCTAGCTCAATATGATGACTACTTGATAGTTTAGTGCACCATGCTTAACAGCTTAGAATCGGGACTTCAAAGACGTTTTGAACGTCATGGACCATATGAGATGTTCCAAGAATTGAAGTTAATATTTTAAGAAAATACCCGAGTTGAGAGATATGAAGTCTCCAACAAGTTCTATGGCTAAAAGATGGAGGAGAATCGCTCAACTAGTGAGCATGTGCTCATATTGTCTGGGTACTACAATCGCTTGAATCAAGTGGGAGTTAATCTTCCAGATAAGATAGTGATTGACAGAGTTCTCTAGTCACCATCACCAAGTTAGTAGAACTTTGTGATGAACTATAGTGTGCAAGGGATGATGAAAACGATTCCCGA
>NW_021235674.1:0-447 GCF_002162155.2 Triticum dicoccoides | reverse complement strand
GTAAGCATGCCTTGGGTTCAACAACCATGCAAATCACTTTGGGACCCCAAAATGGTGAGTAATAGTCCACGAAACGGGTCAGAATCGACAAAAACTGCGAGTGTTGATGGCCGACACGTAAACGCACCTTGGGGTTCGTCATTCGTGGAAATCACTCCGGGACCTTGAAACGGTGAGTAATAGTCCTTTAAAGAGCCCGAAATCGGAGAAACCTAGGATTGTTGATGAACGACACGTATACGCACCCCGGGGTTCGAAGTCATGGAAATCGCTCTGGGAGCCCAAATCGGTGAGTAATAGTCCATGAAACGGGCCAGAATCGGCCAAAACTGCGATTGTTGATGACCGACACGTAAGCATGCCTTGGGTTCAACAACCATGCAAATCGCTTTGGACCACAAAACGGTGAGTAATAGTCGAGAAACGGGTCAGAATCGACAAAAACTG
>NW_021235673.1:0-866 GCF_002162155.2 Triticum dicoccoides | reverse complement strand
CAAGGTTAAGATTGTACTTAAAATCATTCAACCTTCTTTCAGTAAGAGGTTTTGTAAAACCAACTGCGAGTATATCTCCTGTGGGAATAAACCGAATCTCCAGAAGCTTTCGAGCTACTCTTTCTCTGACAAAATGGAAATGAACTTCAATGTGTTTTGTTTGTGCATGAAAAACAGGATTTGCTGAGAGATACGTTGCACCAATATTATCACACCATAATCTCGCAGCCTGTGGAGTTTTAACTCCAAGCTCATAAAGTAATGTTTGTATCCACATCACTTCAGCTGTAGCATTAGCCAGAGCCTTATATTCAGCCTGTGTGCTTGACCTAGACACTGTGGACTGTTTTCTTGCACTCCATGACACAAGATTAGTTCCCAGAAATATAGCAAAACCACCTGTAGATCTTCTATCATCAGCACACCCTGCCCAGTCAGCATCAAAGTATGCAGTAACAAGCATTGAAGAAGACTTGGTAATGTTGAGACCAAGACCTTCTGAGAACTTGAGATACCTTAAAATTCTTTTGACTGCAGTCCAGTGAGTAGTTCTAGGTGCATGTAAATATTGATATACCTTGTTCACTGAATAAGATATATCAGGACGGGTGAGAGTTAAATACTGCAAGGCACCTACAACACTCTTATAGTTTGTTGCATCCTCTGGTCCAAGAACTTCTCCACCTTCCACTGAAAGCTTCTCAGAGGTAGAAATTGGTGTGTTAACTGGCTTGCAATTTTCCAACCCTACTCTCCTGAGAATATCAGTTGTATATTTTTCTTGTGAGAGAAGGATGCCATCTTTAACTTGCTTCACCTCTATACCAAGGAAATAGTGAAGATCACCCAAGGCCTTAAGAGCAAAT
>NW_021235672.1:0-745 GCF_002162155.2 Triticum dicoccoides | reverse complement strand
GCAACTTCGCGTACTTCGTTTGTGTTCAACGACCAGACAAAGGCGTCACAGAACCCCACCTTGATCAATAAAGCTTTCATCTTATATTCGCAATATCCAGATTGCAATCTTAGTTTCTTCCTTGTTCTTCGTTTGCTTGCAGGAAACAGACCCTCGTGGTCAGGTTGATCGTGCTCCGGCGTGGTCAATAACCTCTCGGAGTTGGTTTAGCGATTGCTAAGGCGCGGCGTCCTCGCACGTTCGTAGTCAGATCGTCAAAGTCGACTTCCACCAAAGCGAAATCCACCATCTCATCGAAAGACGGGACACCTTTGCCTCTATCACACGTGGTGGAAATTGGTGGATGGGATGGTGGACAGCGGATGGGATAATGATGCAGCGGCTGCGTGACTAATGTGAACAGAACTCGAAACTCTAAAGGAACTAGACACTAAGACCAGCAACTCGACACGGCGATGCAACCAATAATTCAATAATGCAAACAATGAAAAGAAAATTGCAAAGGCTCAGTCTGGCTAGGACAAAGGATGAATAGATCTAACTTTTGTTTTGTGGCTTTTTCTTGGACAATAGGTAAGAAAATAAATCTAATCTAGGAAAAACTGGAAATTCTCACCGAGCAACCTGAAAACTGATACCACTTGATAGAGGCGAGGGTCCCGATCTTTCGATGAGATGATAACAATCGATTTGGTGGAGACGACTTTGACGATCCGACTACAAACGTGCACGACGTTGCGCCTTA
>NW_021235671.1:0-1045 GCF_002162155.2 Triticum dicoccoides | reverse complement strand
TACGCATCAAAACCACAACGATAGTTTGTCAAATAGACTCCGTTTTAACCTTCGCAAGGACCGGGCGTAGCCATACTTGGTTCAACTAAAGTTGGAGAGGCAGTCGCCCGCAAGCCATCTCTGTGCAAAGCACGTCGAGGGAACCGGTCTCGCGTAAGCGTACGCGTAAGGTTGGTCCGGGTCGTCTCGTCCAACAATACCGCTGAACCAAAATATGACATGCTGGTAGGCAGTATGACTTGTATCGTCCACAACTCACTTGTGTTCTACTCGTGCATATAACATCAACATCATTAACCTAGGCTCGGATGCCACTATTGGGTTTCGTAGTAATTTCAAAAAATTTCCTACGCGCACACAGGATCATGTGATGCATAGCAACGAGAGGAGAGTGTTGTCTACGTACCCAACGCAGACCGACTGCGGAAGCAATGACACGACGTAGAAGAAGTAGTCGTACGTCTTCACAATCCAACCGATCAAGCACCGAAACTACGGCACCTCCGAGTTCGAGCACACGTTCAGCTCGATGACGATCCCCGGACTCCGATCCAGCAAAGTGTCGGGGAAGAGTTTCGTCAGCACGACGGCGTGGTAACGATCTTGATGAACTACAGCAGCAGGGCTTCGCCTAAACTCTGCTACAGTATTATCGAGGAATATGGTGGCAGGGGGCACCGCACACGGCTAAGGAATCGATCACGTGGATCAACTTGTGTCAACTTGTGTGTTTAGAGGTGCCCCTGCCTCCGTATATAAAGGAGGAGAGGAGGGGAGGCTGGCCGGCCAAAGAGGGAGGCGCAGGAGAGTCCTACTCCCTCTGGGAGTAGGATTCCTCCCCCCAATCCTAGTCCAACTAGGATTCCTCGGAGGGGAAGGGAGAGAGGGGGGCCGGCCACCTTCTCCTAGTCCTAATAGGACTAGGGGAGGGGAAAGAGGCGCAGCCACCTTGGGCTGCCCCTTTCTCCTTTCCACTAAGGCCCATGATGGCCCATATGGCTCCCGGGGGGTTCCGGTAACCTCCCGGTAACCCGGTAAAATCCCG